>NC_133332.1:319428428-319600928 GCF_042186555.1 Aquarana catesbeiana | reverse complement strand
CATATTGGCGGCACCAGGAAAATGGAAAATTTTATAAAACTTCCCAAAATTTTCCTTTCCTGGTGTCAGTCTACAGCCACGTTCTACCATATGATGTTGCCCTGTTGGTGCCAGAAAAACAGAAAATTGACTCAGATACTTACCTTAATTTTCTTTTCCTGGCGCCAACACGACAGGACGCTACCACATGAATGCGTCCATGCGAATGAGCCCGAGAACAGATTGTGTAGAGCTCTTCTGTCTCCCCAGCGCGGTTCGTCTAACAGAAATATCAGCGTCGGCGTCTAATGACCCTGCTGTCTGCCGAGTGGAAAGGTCATCGGCTTTTTTCCCGGGACCTCTGTACTTCTATATGCCACTCCAAGAAAATACGTCTCCAGATCTATACACGTGCTCCTTCCACCGCCGGCACAAATTCATCACTAATTGCGTAATGTAGAAATGATACATCATGTGGTCGCATGGATAGCCGCCAAGGACTAAGCTTGGAATATTGAGATGCGTCGGCTTAGAAAAAATGCGAGCCATCCCTTACATTCCATATATTATTTCCTTTGTGTTCGGTGGAGGAGGGTATATTTAAACGTGATTAAACCGATTATCGGGCGTTTATTACTTATTACGCCACGTGGAATCTTGGCCTTTTATACAAAGTATCTATTCATACGGAGCTGCAATTGTACTAAGCGAGACATCAAAGCCGCCAACCATGGAATGTTACCAAGAGGTATGTTGGCAAAACAATGTATTATAATTGAAGGTCAGAATTTAGATATTTATAAATTAGAGAGATTGTTTGGAAAATATTTTCGATGCAATTATGGGGATATTGACAGATGAAGGCTTCTATTATTTGACTGAAAAGTAAAGTTGAGGCTTGGAATGGACTTCCAGCGGAGGTAGTGTGACAGTCAACAGTAAGAGGGTTCAAAACGTGGTTGGGACAAACACAGAGCTTTACTAAACAACAACAACAACAACAAAAAAGTAAAATGAAAATGTTAAAAAATGTTAAAAAAAAAATAAAATAGAGACATGCGTGGGATAAACGTAGATCCATGCTCAAAAAAGTACAAAAAAAAAAAATATGCTTGGGCTAAGATAGAGCCATGCACAAAAAAATAATAGAAAAATAAAACTAAAAATGAAACAAATTAAAAAAATTTAAAACATGCTTTGGTATACATAGATCCATACTCAAAAAAGTAAAAAAAAAAAAAATAAAAATATGCTTGGGCTAAGATAGGGCCACGCAGGAAAAAAAAATAATAGAAAAACAAAACTAAAAATGAAACAAATTAAAAAAATTTAAAACATGCTTTGGTATACATAGATCCATACTCAAAAAAGTAAAAAAAAAAAAATATATATGCTTGGGCTAAGATAGAGCCATACACGAAAAAAAAAGAAAGAAAAAGAAAACTAAAAATGAAACAAATTAAAAAATTTGGTATACATAGATCCATACTCAAAAAAGTAAAAAAAAATATAAAAATATGCTTGGGCTAAGATGGAGCCATGCACGAAAAAAATAATAGAAAAATAAAACTAAAAATGAAACAAATAAAAAAAAAAAATAAAACATGCTTTGGTATACATAGATCCATACTCAAAAAAGTAAAAAAAATATAAAAATATGCTTGGGCTAAGATGGAGCTATGCACGAAAAAAATAATAGAAAAATAAAACTAAAAATGAAACAAATTAAAAAAAATTAAAACATGCTTTGGTATACATAGATCCATACTCAAAAAAGTAAAAAAAAATAAAATAAAAATATGCTTGGGCTAAGATAGAGCCACGCAGGAAAAAAAAAATAATAGAAAAATAAAACTAAAAATGAAACAAATTAAAAAAATTTAAAACATGCTTTGATATACATAGATCCATACTCAAAAAAGTAAAAAAAAAAAAAAAAAATATGCTTGGGCTAAGATAGCGCCATACACGAAAAAAAAAGAAAGAAAAAGAAAACTAAAAATTAAACAAATTAAAAAATTTGGTATACATAGATCCATACTCAAAAAAGTAAAAAAAAATATAAAAATATGCTTGGGCTAAGATGGAGCCATGCACGAAAAAAATAATAGAAAAATAAAACTAAAAATGAAACAAATAAAAAAAAAAAAAATAAAACATGCTTTGGTATACATAGATCCATACTCAAAAAAGTAAAAAAAATATAAAATTATGCTTGGGCTAAGATGGAGCTATGCACGAAAAAAATAATAGAAAAATAAAACTAAAAATGAAACAAATTAAAAAAAATTAAAACATGCTTTGGTATACATAGATCCATACTCAAAAAAGTAAAAAAAAATAAAATAAAAATATGCTTGGGCTAAGATAGAGCCACGCAGGAAAAAAAAAATAATAGAAAAATAAAACTAAAAATGAAACAAATTAAAAAAATTTAAAACATGCTTTGATATACATAGATCCATACTCAAAAAAGTAAAAAAAAAAAAAAAAAATATGCTTGGGCTAAGATAGCGCCATACACGAAAAAAAAAGAAAGAAAAAGAAAACTAAAAATTAAACAAATTAAAAAATTTGGTATACATAGATCCATACTCAAAAAAGTAAAAAAAAATATAAAAATATGCTTGGGCTAAGATGGAGCCATGCACGAAAAAAATAATAGAAAAATAAAACTAAAAATGAAACAAATAAAAAAAAAAAAAATAAAACATGCTTTGGTATACATAGATCCATACTCAAAAAAGTAAAAAAAATATAAAATTATGCTTGGGCTAAGATGGAGCTATGCACGAAAAAAATAATAGAAAAATAAAACTAAAAATGAAACAAATTAAAAAAAATTAAAACATGCTTTGGTATACATAGATCCATACTCAAAAAAGTAAAAAAAAATAAAATAAAAATATGCTTGGGCTAAGATAGAGCCACGCAGGAAAAAAAAAATAATAGAAAAATAAAACTAAAAATGAAACAAATTAAAAAAATTTAAAACATGCTTTGGTATACATAGATCCATACTCAAAAAAGTAAAAAAAATATAAAAATATGCTTGGGCTAAGATGGAGCTATGCACGAAAAAAATAATAGAAAAATAAAACTAAAAATGAAACAAATTAAAAAAAATGAGAACATGCTTTGGTATACATAGATCCATACTCAAAAAAGTAAAAAAATAAATTAATAAAAATTAATAAAAGAAATTGAAATACGCTTGGGATAAACATGGAGCTATACACGAAAAGAAAGTAAAAAAAATAAAGTGCTGACAATCACTGCCCACCAGTGCCACCTATCAGTGCCAGTCAGTGCTTCCAATCAGTGCCCATCAGTGCCGCTAATCAGTGTCCACCAGTGCCAATCAATGCTGCCAATCAGTGCCCATCACTGTTGCTAATCACCAGTGCCACCTATCATTGCCCATCAGTGCTGGTAATCAGTGTCCACCCGTGCCACCTATCAGTGCCGATCAGTGCTGCCAATCAGTGCCCATCAGCGCCTCATCATCAGTGTAATCTATCAGTTACCATCAGTGCCACCTATCAGTGCAGCCTCATCAGTGCCCACCAGTGCAGCCTCATCAGTGCCCATCAGTGCCTATAAGTTACAGCCTCATCAGTGCAGCCTTATCAGTGCCCATCAGTGCAGCCTCATTAGTGCCCATCAGTGCCGCCTCATCCTTGTCCATCAGTGCCGCCTCATCAGCGAACATCAATGAAGGAGAAAAATTACCTGTTTGCAAAATTTTATAGCAAAATATGAAAAACGTTGTTTTTTTTTCATAATGTTCGGTCTTTTTTAGTTTATTTAGCAGAAAAATAACCCCCCAGTGATGATTAAATACCACCAAAAGAAATCTCTATTAGTGTGAAAAAAATGATAAAAATCTCCTCTGTGTACAGTGTCACATGACCGCGTAATTGTCATTCAAAATGTGACAGCGCTGAAAGCTGAAGATTGTCGCCCTGGGCAGGAAGGGGGTGGAAGTGCCCGGTATTGAAGGGGTTAAGTACCAGAAGAGTTAATAATCTGATCACATGACGGAGCGCAGAGACTTGGCGCCGTTGCGTTATGAACTCGTCGTCTTCTTCTTCTTCTCGCTGGCGTTGCTCTGACGGTAACTCTAGAGGAGGGATGACCTTTGGGGACGATCGATATCCGCCACGACTCGGGTTACACGATTGATTAGGACTGTCGGAGGGGTAGCAGACGCAGAGTTGGATAGCGCGGCGTGTCGGGAGGAGGATCTCCGAAGGATACAATGTATCTCTTATAGAGCCCACAAAATGTCAGATCCCGCCATCGGTATTAATGGAACGTGTTTGTAAACAAATCTGACATTTAGTAACTCGCTTCTATCAAAAAGGGGCCGATGCAATCCGCCAATGTGTCCCCGCCCCCCCCACACCCCCACACCCCTCCCCCGCACATCCTACGTGCTGCTTTGTATTCATTAGAAACTGAAGACCCGCTACATTGTATTTTGGGATTAATCTCTTCGTCAAGAAGCTTTACCATCTGCGTCCGCCGCGGCGGGAGCTTGCGTGGTAGGAGCGCGCCCTTTTTTCCTGGATGGGGACGTCCATCACAGGGCTGGGTGGGGGGGGGGCAGGAGGGGCAGCTGCCCCGGGCACTGTGGTATCATGTGAGGTGGGGGGCAGGGCACCATAAGGAGGTTGGGGGGTAGTGGATTTGTGTTGTGAAGGGGAATTTGAGGGGCTGCAGTTAAGAATTGTTCTAGGAGGGGACATTTAGGGGGATGTGCTAGGGGTGGTGTATTTGAGGGGATTTATATTAGGGAGGGGGATAGGGGAAGAAGATTTGTGCTAGGAGGGGGAATTTTGAGGGGTTTGTGGTGCTAGAAAAGGTAATATGGTAGGGGATGTGTGCTAGGAGCGAGGGGGGGGGGGGGTATTTGTGCTAACAGGGATAATTGGGGGTATTTGTGCTTTGAGGGGAAATTTGGGGGGATTTGTGCTAGGACAGGGGATTGGGGAGAATTTGTGCTGGGAGGAGGGATTTGGAGTGTGGGGGGGGGGGGATTTGTGCTCAGAGGGGAAATTTGAGGGGTAGAGGATTTGTACTAGGAGGAGGGAATTTTTTTTCGGTAGGGGGGGGTGGATTTGTGGTAGGAGCATGTGAGGAATGAGAAAATTTGAGCTGGTGGGTTGGGGGGGGGCAAAGATTGGTACTGGGAAGGGGATTTAAGCGGGGGGGGGCGAATTTGTACTCGGTGCTACTTTGGGGGCGCGATCAGTGCTCCCGCCACCCCGGCTGTACTGTCATTTTTTTTACAGCATAAGCTGATTTTTGGGAAGGATGGGGGTGTTCTTGAATGGCAGTTTGGAAATGTGGTCACCCTACCAGGCTTTCAGGGATAATGACTGAGTCCAGGAACCGACCCGGTGTATGATCACCCCACCAGGGTTATCGGGATGATGGATGAGTCTAGGAACCGACCCAGTGTATGGTCACCCTACCGGGCTTATCGGGATGATGGGTGAGTCCAGGTATCGATCCGGTGTGTGGTCACCCTACTAGGCTTATCAGGATGATGGGTGAGCCTGGGAACCGATCTGGTGTGTGGTCACCCTACCGGCCTTACTGGAATAATGGGTGAGTCCGGGAACCGATTCAGTGTGTGATTGCCCTACTGGACTTATCGGGATGATAGGTAAGTCCGGGTATTGATCCGGTGTGGTCACCCTACCGGGCTTATCGGGATGATGGGTGAGTCCAGGAACTGATCCGGTGTAAGGTCACCCTACCAGGCTTATTGGGATGATGGTGAGTCTAAAAACAAATACACTGTGTGGTCACCCTACTGGGCTTATCGGGATGAAGGGTGAGTTCGGGAACCAATCCGGTGAGTGGTCACCCTACTGGGCTTATCGGGATGATGGGTGAGTCCGGGAACCGAACTGGTGTGTGGTCACCCTACCGGACATATCGGGATGATGGGTGAATCCAGCAACTGTTTCGGTGTGTGGTCCCTCTACTGGGATAATTGGGATGATGGATGAGTCCGCGAACCAATACAGTTAGTGGTCACCCTACCGGGCTTATTGGGATGATGGGTGAGTCTGGAAACCGATCCGGTGTGTGGTCACCCTACCGGGCTTATCAGGATGATGGGTGAGTCCGGGAACCGATCCAGTGTGTGGTCACCCTACTGGGCTTATCAGGATGATGGGTGAGTCTGGGTATCGATCCGGTGTGGTCACCCTACTGGGCTTATCAGGATGATGGGTGAGTCCGGGAACCGATCCGGTGAGTGGTCACCCTACCGGGCTTATCAGGATGATGGGTGAGTCCGGGAACCAATCCGGTGTGTGGTCACCCTACCAGGCTTATCGGGATGGGTGAGTCCGGGAACCCAACAGGTGTGGTCATCCTGCCGGGCTTATTGGGATGATGGGTGAGTCCGGGAACCAATCCGGCCGTTGCGGAAGCTGAATACAGAGATTAGTAGGGGAAAGATGACCTCAGCTAAACTCTATGGTCTGGGAGGACTGTAGCGGCATCATGACGTCACATCCGATTCCAGTTAATAAGCAATGCCATTTTAAGAAAAAAGACTTTAGATCAATGTTTTTATTCCTTTTTTGGATATAACGCTTTCTATTGTAGAGGAGAGATGTGGGGTCTTATAGACCCCAGATCCCTTCATAAAGGGGACCTGTCATGCTGTATTGTTATTACAAGGGATGCTTACATTTCTTGCGATAGCAATAAAAGTGATAAAAAAAAAATGTAAAAAGGACAGTGTAAAAAAAAGTAATAAAATACAAAATAATAAAAAATAAAAATAAAAAAAGGTTTAAGCTCCCCCATCCCCCTATGCTTGTGCGCAGCGGTGAACGCATACGCAAGACATGCCCACATTAGTAAACGTGATCGCACCACACATGTGAGGTATCGCCGCGAACATCAGAGCGAGAGCGATAATTCTAGCACTAGACCTCCTCTGTAACTCTAAACTGGTAACTTGTAAAACATTTTTAAGTGTCGCCTATTTTTAAATACTGTAGTTTGGCGCCATTCCAGGATTGTGCGTGACATGTTGGGTATCTATTTACTCGGTGTAACATCATCTTTCATACTGTACAAAAAAATATGTGATATATTGTGTTTTTTTCTTTTGTTTTTTGTTTTTTATTCATTAAAGTGTATTTATTTGTGTTTGAAAAAACGCTAAGCAAATACCGTGTGACACAAAAAATTGCAACAACCGCCATTTTATTCTCCAGGGTCTCTGCTTAAAAAAAATATATATTTATTATATATATATATATGTGTAATGTTTGGATGTTCTAAGTAATTTTCTAGCAAAAAAAAGGTATTTCATTAAAAATATCAGAATTAACAAAAACCCGTTTAACAAATCTTTCCGAATATTCATAAACTCGAATATTCGAAAATTAGTAGATTCGTAAATTCGTAAATTTCAAAATTCGAAAATCCGAAATAATAACTAACTATTAAATTATAGGTATTGGAAAAAAACAAAAACAAAAACAAATGAAACGAAAACAAACACATTTTTCTGCAGTGCACGTCTACAAACAATATAGGCATTTTTAATATTTGCATAACTCCTTCTAGGAGCCAGCCTGCTGCTTGCATCAGGGTTGATGAAGCCCCCCACCACCAATGGCTGTATTGCATAGAGAAGCACAGAGACCCAGTGATGGAATAAAATAAGGTATGTCATGAGAACCAGCATGTTGATAAAGGGGGGAAGGAGGGAACCAGGAAAGGAATATTATATATATATATAAAATAATGGTAATAAAATAATAAAATAAATATGAAATAATATTTATAATACATTTTATTATAATAACATTTATAAAAATAAATGTATTATATATATATATATATATATATATATATATATATATATATATATATATATATATATATATATATATATATATATCGAAAAATAATAATAGTAATAAAAATAATTATAATAATAATAACAATAATAATAATAATAATAATTATTATTATTATTATTATTTTAGATATTATTATTATTATATTGTTAATAATAAATGATTTTTATTAGTAGTAGTATTATTATGATATATAAAATAATAATAAATTATTATTATTATAATAATAATTATATAAATAATAATATAATTAAAAATAATATGAATAATAAAATAATAATATTAATACAAAATATTAATAATAATTAGTAGTAGTAGTATTATTTTATTATTTTTAATTATATTATTATTTTTATTATTATTATTAATAATAATATAGATAATAAAAGTTGAATTAAAAATAATAATTAAACTTCCGCTTTAAACCTGTAGCATTGGCCCCTATTATCAGGTTGAACATGGCCACCAGGATATACAGAATATATAGGATGTGGATCCAGCGCGTCTCTCTTGATGAGCGCCGTGAAGAAGGTAATGAAGCCCAATCACAGCTGAAATCACTAATCAGCATTCCTAAACGATGCTAATTGATATCTGCGATTCCTCGGCCTCGTCGTCTCCCATCAATCACAGGCTCAGGCAGCTCTCTGCAGAGATAAGAAGGGATTAGAGAGATGGCAATGGCGGATTTTTCTGCGACTGGCAACTAATTACACAGATCTGTGGCCGGGGTTATCGCGGCGTTGTTCTACAAGTGAGCAGACAGAAGATACGGAACATCACTTTCGAAGATCCGCGTTATCGGGAGTCCCGGTCTCATGTCTGCGATAGGCCTTTTTTCTTTTTTCATAAAAATCTTTCTGTTGCTGCGTCACGCCTGAATCGG
This sequence comes from Aquarana catesbeiana, assembly GCF_042186555.1. NCBI lineage: Eukaryota > Metazoa > Chordata > Amphibia > Anura > Ranidae > Aquarana > Aquarana catesbeiana. The sequence continues at coordinate 319,592,162 of NC_133332.1, read as the reverse complement.
CCTGCGAGTAACGAGGGCAGGTCGAGCGCCATAATTCTGCAACTGGACTCTCATATCAGAACTAGAAATGAGGGTGGATTTATGACTATACATTTCGGCAACGCATGCATAATCGCAATTGAAGGCACACCACTATTCATTGTTAATAAGACCCCATTGCACAAAGGCAACATACTGCTACACATGGTAACGCATCATAGTGCATTATAGCAAAAACCGGATAAAAGAGTCCAAGATAACTATAGTTGTTGGTGAAAAAATCATATGTTGGATACTTTCTGGCTTTTGTTAGGTGCTCCTTTTTGTAATTATATGGTTTGGCGCCCATCGAGGTAAGCCTTGCTGTGTTGGGTGCTCATTGAGGTAAGCCTTGGTTTGGTGGGTTCCCATCGAGTTAAGCCTTGCTGTGTTGGGTGCCCATTGAGGTAAGCCTTGCTTCGGTGGGTACCCGTCGAGGTAAGCCTTGCCGTGTCAGGTGCCCATTCAAGTAAGCCTTGTTGTGTTGGCTACTCATTGAGGCAGGCCTTGTTGTGTTGGTTGCCCATTGAGATAAGCCTTGCTGTGTTGGGTACCCATCGAGGTAAGCCTTGCTGTGTTGGGTGCCCATCGAGGTAAGCCTTGCTGTGCTGGGTGTCCATAGAGGTAAGCCTTGCTGTGTTGGGTACCCATCAAAGGAAGCCTTGCTGCGTTGGGTGCCCATCAAGGGAAGCCTTGCTGCGTTAGCTGCCCATCAAGGGAAGCCTTGCTGCGTTAGCTGCCCATCAAGGGAAGCCTTGCTCTGTTGGGTGCCCATCAAGGTATGCTGTGCTGGTTGCCCATCGAGGTAAGCCTTGATGTGCTGGCTGCCCATCAAGGTAAGCCTTGCTATGATGAGTGCCACCGGGGTAAGCCTTGCTGCATTAGGTGCCCATCAAGGGAGCCTTGCTCTGTTGGGTGCCCATCAAGGTAAGCCTTGCTGTGCTGGGTGCCCATCGAGGTAAGCCTTGCTGTGTTGGGTGCCCATCAACGGAAGCCTTGCTGTGTTGAGTGCCCATTGAGGTAAGGCTTGCTGTTTTGGGCGTCCATCAAGGTAAGCCTTGCTGTGTTGGGTGCCCATCGAGGTAAGCCTTGCTGTGTTGGGTGCCCATCAACGGAAGCCTTGCTGTGTTGAGTGCCCATTGAGGTAAGGCTTGCTGTGTTGAGTGCCCATCAAAGTAAGCCTTGCTGTGTCAGGTGCCCATCAAGGTAAGCCTTGCTGTGTTGGATGCCCATTCAGGTAAGCCTTGCTGTGTTGGGTGCTTATTGAGGGAAGCCTTGGCATGTTGGGTGCCCTTCAAGATAAGCCTTTCTGTGTTGGGTTCTGATTGAGGTAAGCCTTGCTGTGTTGGGTGCCCATTCAGGTAAACCTTGAAGTGTTGGGTGCCCATTGAGGGAAGCCTTGTAGTGTTGGGTGCCCGTTGAGGGAAGCGTTGCTGTGTTGGGTGCCCCTCAAGGTACATTGGAGCATATTTAGGAGACACCAGGGAATATTTTAAGAAAAAAAAGGAATAAAACTATTTTTGAAATGCTGGTAACACATTAAAACTTGTATGAAATTTGAGCGATCGGTTTACGACGACTTTAGCAGCGGTCTAGTAGAAACGGTAAGGAATTGGCAAAGCCATCTTTTTTTTCTTTTTTTTTTTAACACCACCTTATAAAAGCACTCCAGCAGTTATCAGCTTCTCCACAACATGTGTTGGAAGTTTCCTAATGCGGTCTCTGTGTATGTCGCAGCTTCTCACATATACAGCGGGCCGCGGCGGAGGAACACTGAGGAATGTGCAGCACAAGGAGATCCCAATAGAAAACACAGCGAATATGATCCCCCGGCCGAGGAGAGACGCACAGCTGCTGCGGGGAAACGCGCCGGTGGCCATTTTTAGAAGTGGCGGCACAGGACGGGATTTCAGACCTTATCATAATATTAGTTTTACATGTTTAACCCTTTCTGTGCTGCAGCCAATGTCTGGGGGAAACCAACCGACTCAGAGCAGAGCGGAGATTCTCAACTTATTTCAGCGGTGGCCCCTTTAAATATAAGAGTTCCTTATCAATGGAGATCCTGAGCCTGGGAGGATGTACACACCTCCTTGTGAGAAGCCCCTCCCCCATCACAGTCCTCAGCCCCCCTCTTTCACATCAGAGACCTCAGCCACCAACTTTCACATCAGAAATCTGAGCCCCCCACTTTCAAATCAGGGACCTCAGTCCCCAACTTTCACAGTAAAGACCTCAGCCCCCCTCTTTCACATCAGAGACCTCAGCCCCCCCTCTTTCACAGTAGATACCTCAGCCCCTTGCTTTCACATCAGGGACCTCAGCCCCCCACTTTCACATCAGGGATCTCAGCCCCCCACTTTCACATCAGGGACCTCAGCCCCCGACTTTCACATCAGGGACCTCAGCCCCCCACTTTCACATCAGGGACCTCAGCCCCCACTTTCACATCAGGGACCTCAGTCCCCAACTTTCACAGTAGAGACCTCAGCCCCCCTCTTTCACATCAGAGACCTCAGCCCCCCTCTTTCACAGTAGATACCTCAGCCCCTTGCTTTCACATCAGGGACCTCAGCCCCCCACTTTCACATCAGGGATCTCAGCCCCCCACTTTCACATCAGGGACCTCAGCCCCCACTTTCACATCAGGGACCTCAGCCCCCACTTTCACATCAGGGACCTCAGCCCCCCACTTTCACATCAGGGACCTCAGCCTCCCACTTCACAATGGAGATCTGAGGTAACCACTTTCACATCAGAGATCTCAGCCCCTCGCTTTCACATCAGAGATCTCCGCTCCCCGCTTTTACATCAGAGATCTCAGCCCCTCACATTCACTGCACTGTCCTTAGCCCCCCACTTTCACATCAGAGATCTCAGCCCTTCACTTTTACATCAGAGATCTCCGCCCCCCACTTTCCCATCAGAGATCTCAGCCCCCCACTTTCACATCAGATTCCTCAGCCCCTCACTTTAACATCAGAGTCCTCAGCCCCTCGCTTTAACATCAGAGTCCTCAGCCCCTCGCTTTCACATCAGAGATCTCAGCCCCTCACTTTCACATCAGAGATCTCCGCTCCCCGCTTTTACATCAGAGATCTCAGCCCCTCACATTCACTGCACTGTCCTTAGCCCCCCCACTTTCACATCAGAGATCTCAGCCCTTCACTTTCACATCAGAGATCTCCGCCCCCCACTTTCCCATCAGAGATCTCAGCCCCCCACTTTCACATCAGATTCCTCAGCCCCTCACTTTAACATCAGAGTCCTCAGCCCCTCGCTTTCACATCAGAGTCCTCAGCCCCTCGCTTTCACATCAGAGATCTCAGCCCCTCACTTTCACATCAGAGTTCTTAACCCCCCCACTTTCCCATCAGAGATCTCAGCCCCCCACTTTCACATCAGATTCCTCAGCCCCTCACTTTCACATCAGAGTCTTCAGCCCTTCACTTTCACATCAGAGATCTCAGCCCCCCCCCTTTTAACATTGGAGACCTCAGCCCTATGCTTTCACATCAGAGTCCTCGGCCTCCCACCTTCAGATTGTGATTTGCCAATGTTACCAGTGATAGGTGAGCAGAGCCTATTGCATTAGGGTGTGCACCCCAAAGCTCAAACACACATGCGCATATGTGTGCGTCTACAATATGTATATATATATATATATATATATATATATATACACACTATATAGGGCAGCAGGGTAAAGGGCAATGTCAGTAGGACAGAGGTTGGTGTCAGTAGTTTATTTTTATTTTTTATTATTACTATTTTACAATTTTATTTTTTAAATTAATTTTTACAATAATTTTTTATTATTGTTTTTTGTTACATTTTATTTTAAGAGCCACATTGGGGGGCTTTGGTGAAATATCAGGGACCTTGCTTTGTGCACAGTCATGTTGGAACAGGAAGGGGCCGTCCCCAAACTGTTCCCACAAAGTTGGGAGCATCAAATTGTTCAAAATGTCTTGTTATGCTGACGCCTTAAGAGTTCCCTTCACTGGAACTAAGGGGCCAATCCCAACCCCTGAAAAACAACCCCACACCATAATCCCCTCCTCCACCAAATGATTTGGACCAGTGCACAAAGCAAGGTCCATAAAGACATGGATGAGCGAGTTTGGGGTGGAGGAACTTGACTGGCCTGTCCCGATCTCAATCTGAGGCTCAAGGTTTGGGCTTGGTTCCAGTGAAGGGAACTCTTAAGGCATCAGCATACCAAGACATTTTGGACAATTTCATGCTCCTCAACTTTGTGGGAACAGTTTGGGGACGGCCCCTTCCTGTTCCAACATGACTGCCCACCAGTACACAAAGCAAGGTCCATAAAGACATGGATGAGCGAGTTTGGGGTGGAGGAACTTGACTGGCCTCAACCCAATAGAACACCTTTGGGATGAATTAGAGCGGAGACTGCGAGCCAGGCCTTCTCGTCCAACATCAGTGCCTGACCTCACAAATGCTCTTCTGAAAGAATGGTCAAACATTCCCATAGACACCCTCCTAAACCTTGTGGACGGCCTTCCCAGAAGAGTTGAAGCTGTTATAGCTGCAAAGGGCGGACCAACTCAATATTGAACCCTACGGACTAAGACTGGGATGCCATTAAAGTTCATGTGCGTGTAAAGGCAGGCGCCCCAATACTTTTGGTGATAGAGTATATCTTCATTCGCTCCATTCGGTGTAGCACCAGCGTTGACCATGTGGTGGCGGTATCCGCTAAGGATAGGAGTAGCCGGTCATACAATTCATGTCACAAAGTGAAGGCTCCTTAAACACAGTATCTGAATGTTGATTTCCGCTTGGAAAGCTCTTTAATCCTATTATTATAAGGTCAGAACTCCGCTCCGAGAGAAGAAATGTATTTCCAATATTTAATCCTCCCATGATCCTCCTTTCCCCGTTCCTACCAGGAGATTACAAGCCCCGTCCCTGTAATTTGATTAGTGGATGGCTTCTGTTTCCTCTGCCACCCATATACTTCTTCCATCCGGATTTAGTCCCCATTTCATCAAGTGGTCGGGAAATCCGCACCACGCCGATCGCCCGAGTGTCGCATTCTTCAAAGCATGACATTTACATGGAAAGCCGTGTCACCGAGGAGACGGCGGGTTCGGCGATAACCGGTATTTAAAGTGCAGCTGGCAGAAGACGTATTACTTGATGTTAAGTTGTAATGTGTCAGTGTAACCCTTCCAGGTATGTCTTACCTCTCACAGAGGTCACAGAACTTCCCCCTGACAATGCCTTCATCTGCTTCTCAGTCCAGCGCCATCTTTGTTCAGGCATCATCCAGGATCAGCATTGATTTCCTGGACGGAGATGTAAATTCTTGGCTGTGTTCACAAATGTCAGACACAGATCAGCCCCTGCAGCAGCCTCTCTCCTTGTGAATTGCTACAACGTTACAACGGCACAGTATGATCGCTGGGGGAGGGAAGACTGAAGAAATGCTTCCTCCTGCCTGCAGCAGACTGATGACATCATCTCAGCCTAGGAAAAGTCACTGGGGGAGCAGAGACTGAGAAAATACCTCCTCCTGCCTGCAGCAGACTGATGACATCATCTCAGCCTAGGCAAAGTCATTGGTGGAGGGGGAGACTGAGGAAATGCTTCCTCCTGTCTGCAGCAGACTGATGACATCATCCTAGCCTAGGCACAGTTACTGGGGGAGGAGATACTGAGAAAATGCCTCCTCCTTCCTGCAGAAGACTGATGACATCATTACAGGCTAGGCAAAGTCATTGCGGGAGGGGAGACTGAGGAAATAACTTCTCCGGTGCTGCAGCAGACTGATGACGACATCCCAACCTAGGCAAAGTCACTGGGGGATGGGTGAATGAGGAAATGCCTCCTCCTGCCTGCAGCAGGACGATGACGTCTTCTCAGCCTAGGCAAAGTCACTTGGGGAGGGGAGACTGAAGAAATGCTTCCGCCTGCCTTCAACAGACTGATGAGATAATCTCAGCCTAGGCAAAGTCACTGACTGGAGATCAAGGGCAACTTTTTAGTTTTTAACAGAGTATACCTCCGAAGAAGAAGCCGAAGATGAAGAAGGAGAAAATGATGGAGAAGTAGAAGAAGATGGAGAAGGAGAAGAAGAAGGAAAATGAGAAGAGGAAGGAGAAGAAGATGGAGAAGGTAAAGGGGAAGGAGGAGGAGAATGAGAAAAAAAGAGATGGCGAAGAAGGAGAAGAGGGAGAAGGAGAAGGAGAATAATAAGAAGATGGAGAAGGAGTAGAAGAAGGAAAAGGAGAAGAAGATTGAGAAGAAGAAGGAGAAGAAGCAGAAAGAAAGGAGAAGAGGAAGATGGAGAAAGAGAAGAATAAGAAGGAGAAGGAGAAGGAGAAAGGAGAAGCAATGGAGAAGGAGAAAAAGAAGGCAAAGGAAAAGATGGAGAAGAAGAAGGTAGAGAAGGAGAAGAAGATGGAGAAGGAGAGGAAGAAGAAGATGGAGAACATAAAGGGGAAGGAGGAGGAGAAGGAGAAAAAGAAAGAGAAGAAGATGGAGAAGGAGAAGAATAAGAAGATGGAGAAGGAGTAGAAAAAGGAAAAGGAGAAGAAAAAGCAGAAGAAGGGGAAGGGAGAAGGAGAAGAAGAAAGAGAAGGAGAAGAGGAACATGGAGAAGGTGAAGAATAAGAAGGAGAAGAAGAAGGAGAAAGAAGAAGAAAATGGAGAAGGAGAAAAAGAAGGCAAAGGAAAAGATTGAGAAGAAGAAGGCAGAGAAGGCGAAGGATAAGAAGATGGAGAAGGAGAGGAAGAAGAAGATGGAGAAGGACAAGAAGATGGAGAATGTAAAGGGGAAGGAGGAGGAGAAGATGGAGAAGGAGAAGGAAAAGGAGAAGGAGAAGAAGGGGAAGGAGGAGGAGAAGAAGAAGAAGAAGAAGAAGAAGAAGAAGAAGAAGAAGAAGAAGAAGAAGAAGAAGAAGAAGAAGAAGAAGAAGGAGGAGAAGGAGAACAGGGAGAAGGAGAATAATAAGAAGATAGAGAAGTAGTAGAAGAAGGAAAAGGAGAAGAAAATGGAGTAGAAGAAGGAGAAGAGGAAGATGGAGAAAGAGAAGAATAAGAAGGAGAAGGAGAAGAAATGGAGAAGGAGAAAAAGAAGGCAAAGTAAAAGATGGAGAAGAAGAAGCTAGCGAAGGAGAAGGAGAAGAAGATGGAGAACATAAAGGGGAAGGAGGAGGAGAAGGAGAAAAAGAAAGAGAAGAAGATGGAGAAGGAGAAGAATAAGAAGATGGAGAAGGAGTAGAAAAAGGAAAAGGAGAAGAAAAAAGGCAGAAGAAGGGGAAGGGAGAAGCAGAAGAAGAAAGAGAAGGAGAAGAGGAACATGGAGAAGGTGAAGAATAAGAAGGAGAAGAAGAAGGAGAAAGAAGAAGAAAATGGAGAAGGAGAAAAAGAAGGCAAAGGAAAAGATGGAGAAGAAGAAGGCAGAGAAGGCGAAGAATAAGAAGATGGAGAAGGAGAGGAAGAAGAAGATGGTGAAGGACAAGAAGATGGAAAACGTAAAGGGGAAGGAGGAGGAGAAGATGGAGAAGGAAAAGGAGAAGCAGGGGAAGGAGAAGAAGAAGGAGGAGAAGGAGAAAGAGGAGGAGAAGACGGAGAAGGATAAGGTAGAGAACGAGAAGGTAGAGAAGGAGAAGAAGATGGAGAAGAAGAAGAAGATGGAAAACGTAAAGGGGAAGGAGGAGGAAAAGGAGAAGAAGGAGAATATGGAGAAGGAGAAGATGGAGAAGAAAAAGGGGAAAGAGGAGGAGAAGGAGAAGGAGGAGAAGGAGTAAGAGAAAGAGGAGGAGAATGAAAAGAAGGGAAAGATGGAGAAGGAGAAGAATAAGAAGAATTAGGATTAGTTATGATTATATTAATAATGAAAATAATCATCATCAACATCACAGCATGTCTCTTTAAAGCCATGTCAGGTATTTTGGGAGGATGAGATGGAGTTGATCCTGGAGCATCTCCTCTACAGTCATGTCTCATTTCGGTCCTCTCCGCCTCCTTCCTCCTAGTGACATTGCTGATACTTCTCTGATCACCTGTTCTTGTGTTCAGCACTGAGATTGCACTCCTGTCTGGAAAATTACACGCCATTGATTTATTCCAGGCGCTGTCAGAGGAGCCAGGAGGAGGAGAAGACGGAGATGTTAAAACATTTGTTCTCTGCATCTGGAGCAATTATCCCAACGACTTTGGTGGGCCTTCGCCGTACAGTGCGGGCGGATTACAAAGTAACACAGCCTCACCGTATACTGCCGGATAATGATGATGTTACATAAATTTATTCTAAACCCAGAAAAGACACACAGAGTTATTACCGCTCTCACATAATACCCGAGCGCTTCTCACATTATACTTTACATGGCGAGCGCGAGTCTTCATATCTTTATTAAAGGAATCTATCTGCTAGTCCCTTTGCAAATTAAAAAACAAAAAAACACTAAAGGCACATGAACAAACATTCATTTAAATCTATTCCTCAACAGCCACAAGGGATTTCATTTGCAAACCCAGATATTACCTTGTGAACGTAGCAGGAATATCACTGTGCTGAGCCTGTGCAGAGAGCAGAGCTGTGGGAGGGGCCCAGCAGGCTCCACCCACTACAGGCTGCCTGCAGAAAGCTACAGGAGGGGCAGAGACATTATTATTTTTTTATTTTATTTTTTTTCGTTTTTTTTTTTTCTATCCTTTTCAGTAAACCTATTATTAATTTAATTTTATTATGCAATTTGTTTAAATATTTTTTATCCTCTATACCTATTTTTTTTTAATCCTCTACACCTATTCATTTTTTCCTCCTTTATAACTATTATTATTATTTTTTTTTAATCCTATATACCTATTATTTTTTTTTTTTAACCTGTATACCTATTTTTTTTTATCCTCTAAACCTATTCATTTTTTCCCCTTTATAACTATTATTATTATTTTTTTTATCCTGTATACCTATTATTTTTTTTAACCTTTTTTTCCCTTTTTTTATATCCTCTAAACCTATTAATTTTTCCCCTTTATAACTATTATTATTATTATTTTTTTAATCCTGTATACCTATTATTTTTTTTAACCTGTATACCTATTTTTTTTTATCCTCTAAACCTATTCATTTTTTCCCCCTTTATAACTATTATTATTATTTTTTTTTAATCCTGTATACCTATTATTATTTTTAACCTGTATACCTTTTTTTTTTTTAACCTGTATACCTATTATTCATTTGTATCCTGTATACCCATCATTTTTTGTTTTTAAATCTGTATATCTATTATCATTTTTTTAATCCTGTATATATACCTATTTATTTATCCTGTATGCCTATTTTTTTCTGTATATCTATCATTTATTTATTTATCTTGTATACCTATTTTCCTCTGTACACCTATTATTTATTTATTAATTTATTTATCTTGTGTATCTATTTATCCTGTATACCTATTTCATTTTTTTTTTTTGTAACCTGTAAACCTATAATTTTTTTTCCTGTATATCTAATATATCTATATTTTGTTTTGTATCCTGAATACCTATTATTTATTTATGACATCTTTTCTCTGTAGCCCTGATGAAGGGGAACCTTTTCGAAGCCTGAAACACGTTGGCTCTTTCACTGTATGCATCTTCTGAATAAAAAGGTGTTCTGGACTTTCAGAATCTCCATCTGCCACTTTCCGCCATGAAATTTTAGGCATTTGTAGTGTAAAACGGAACTTCACCCAATAAACTAACTTTAAACTATCTCTCCTGCTCAACCCCTCCCCCTTCTCCCATCTAATGATCGGCTCCCCTGCAGATTGTGTAAGTTTTGCCCACTTACAAAGAAATGAAGGGTCTATCATTGTTATCATAGGTGTATTTTATATGATAGAGACAGAAGATCAACCAAAAATCCAGAAAAAACACACGATACAAATGTTATAAATGGAGTAAAATAAGTATTTGATCCCAAAGAAGAACATGACTTAGTAGTTGGTGGAGAAACCCTTGTTGGTGATCACAGAGGTCAGACGTTTCTTGTAGGTGGTGACCAGGTTTGCACACATCTCAGGAGGGATTTTGGTCCACTCTTCTTTACAGATCTTCTCTAAATCCTTAAGGTTTCTTGGCTGTCTCTTGGCAACTCAAAAGTTTCAGCTCCCTCTATACATTTTCTATAGGATTAAGGTCTGGAGACTGGCTAGGTCACTCCATGACCTTAATGTGCTTCTTCTTGAGCCCCTCCTTTGTTGCCTTGGCGCTATGTTTTGGGTCATTGTCATGCTGGAAGACCCATCCATGACCCATCTTCAGTGTTCTGGATGAAGGAAGAAGGTTCTCATCCAAGATTTTACAATACATGGCCCCATCCATTGGCCTCTCAATGCGGCAAAGTCAACCTGTACCTTTATCAGAGAAACAACCCCAAATCATCATGTTTCCACCTCCGTGTGTGACTGGAGGGATGGTGTTCTTAGGGTCATAGTCAGCATTTTTCTTCCTCCAAACATGGCGAGTCGAGTTAATGCCAAAGAGCTCAATTTTGGTCTCATCTGACAACAGCACTTTCTCCCCAATCCTTCTCTGAATCATTTAGATGTTCATTGACAAACTTCAGACGCCTGTACATGTGTCTTCCTGAGGAGGGGGACCTTGCGGATGCTGCAGGATTTCAATCCATGGTGGCGTATTGTGTTACCAATGGTTTGTTTGGTGACTGTGGTCCCAACTGCCTTGAGATCATTCACAATCTCCTCCCGTGTAGTTCTGGGCTGATCCCTCACTTTTCTCCTGACCATCCTCAACCCATGAGGTGACAACTTGCATGGAGCTCCAGACCGAGGGTGATTGATGGTTATTTTGTATTTCCTCCATTTGTGAATAATCGCTCCAACAGTTGTCTCCTTCTCACCAAGCTTCTTGCTGATGGTCTTGTAGCCCATTCCAGCCTTGTGCAGGTCTACAATCTTCTCCCTGACGTCCTCTGACAGCTCTTTGGTCTTCCCCATGATGGTGAGGATTGAATGGAAGAAAGAGATTCTGTGGACAGGTGTCTTTTATACACATAACGAGTTGTCGTTAGGAGAACCTTCTTACATTGACAGGACTAATCTGTGTACCACATGAGCACCTACTGTAGCCAGTCTATGGGGGGGGGGGGGGGGCAGAATTATTGTTGGTTGGTAGGGGATCAAATACTTATTTTACTCCATTTATAACATTTGTATCATGTATTTTCTGGATTTTTGGTTGATCTTCTGTCTCTATCATATAAAATACACCTATGATAAAAATGATAGACCCTTCATTTCTATGTAAGTGGGAGAAATTTACACAATCTGCAGGTGAGACGATCGTTATTGCCCCCTCTGTACCTTGCATAGCAGGTCACACTTGTTAGTAAATTCTGCTCACATTTGCTGGATTCTGCACATGGACAATCCTACACATCTCGGAGAAATCATGAAATGACATGAGCTTTGATGCGCCGTCGTTCGCACATACGCGTTCGTTCATAAATTAGGTGTGATGTGTTTTTCATGGCACTTTGATTCGCGTTGGCGTGCACGTGCAGGAAAACCCAGAGCATTAAAATTCATGAAAATTGGTTACAAAGAAACAAAACGTCGGTATAATTTCTTCTCTCTTTTTTCTCTGTATAATGGGGGGGGCTGGGAAGACGTAACAATGTGTTTTTCTTGGGGGAAAAAAAAAAATCATTTTGACACAATGTAGCAACATCATACAAAGTACAGAGAACTCCCCGATAACGGCTCTCTGCAAGATGATGAGAGCGATAAATGTGAACGGGAAGTCCCCAACAGAGGTGTCAGCCGAGGAGCCGGAGAATAAGACATATCTAGAGAATAGAGGGGAAAATGCAATCAGTAAAACCTTAAAGAAGATTTCACCTGTTAAAAAGTAGAACTAAAGGGTATAACCTATGTCAGTTTTTGTTTTTTTTGCCATCTGTGTTTCATTGGGGAGATTTACCTTCACTTCCTGTCCCATAGCCAAAACAGGAAGTGAGAGGAAGTTCCCCATCACTATTCCTCCCACTGACACCAATGATGGGACACTATTCCTCCCACTGACACCAATGATGGGACACTATTCCTCCCACTGATACCAATGATGGGGCACTATTCCTCCCACTGACACCAATGATGGGACACTATTCCTCCCACTGATACCAATGATGGGGCACTATTCCGCCCACTGATACCAATGAAGGACACTATTCCTTCCACTGATACCAATGATGGGACACTATTCCTCCCACTGATACCAATGATGGGGCACTATTCCTTCCACTGATACCAATGATGGGACACTATTCCTCCCACTGACACCAATGATGGGACACTATTCCTCCCACTGATACCAATGATGGGACACTATTCCTCCCACTGATACCAATGATGGGACACTATTCCTCCCACTGATACCAATGATGGGACACTATTCCTCCCACTGATACCAATGATGGGACACTATTCCTCCCACTGATACCAATGATGGGGCACTATTCCTTCCACTGATACCAATGATGGGACACTATCCCTCCCACTGATACCAATGAGGGGACACTATTCCTCCTACTGACACAAATATTGGGACACTATTCCTCCCACTAATACCAATGATGGGACACTATTGATCTTTTATTAAAAAGAATCAAGCAACCAATTTTATACAAAAGTAAAAAACAAAACCATAGTACAAAACTTCAACAGAAATCCAAGGAATACACATCCATGTTCAGAATATATACAATATATACATAATCCACTACCAAAATTATTTACATAAAGCAGCAGAGAGGGCCTAAGAGGCACAACCCATCATGATAAGAGACAAACAGCCACACCCGGGAAAGAGACTGCTGGCAGTCAGGGAGGCTTGAAACCCCTCCACGCCTTCAACCAAGCCCCCTGACTCCGCTTGTCCCTCTCGAGTACCCGAATCTTCTCCACCTCATGCAAAATGTCATACACCACCACCTGAACAGGAAGGATTTTATGCCGAATGCTGACCTGACACAGTGCGTTCCAGGTGAAATAACGGGCTACTAGGCTAACTAAAAAAAAGTGTATCCAAACAAAAAACCCCACCAGTATTGAATGCTCCGTACACCCACTCAGCATAACCCAGCCTGGAGAGGAAAGGGACACCGAGGGCCCGCCCCACCTGTTTGTACACCTCTATGTTAAAAGGGCAATGAAGCAGAAAATGGTCCATAGTCTCCTCCTCACCTGCACACTCCTCCCGAGGACAGCTACGATCCATCCCACTGCGGAATTTCAAATTGCCCCTAACATAGAGCCTCCCATGGAAGCACAACCAGGCCAGATCCCTAAATTTAGGGGGTACTCTGTCCAAATTAATAAGTCTTAACCCTGCCCTCAAAACTGGGCCTGGGCAATCCCTTAAGGCCAGTGGGTCATGAAAGACTTCGCTCAAGACTTGACTCATAAGGACTTTCCTCGGAACCGATCTGAGATCTTCAGCCGACAATCCCCACTGCCGTAGTAACTTCAGGCACGGAGTGACATAGGCTGGTAGCTGACCATGATGACCCCTGAGATTCTTCACTTGGCCACCTACTTCCCAAAGTCGTAGAAAAGGCCTAAACCAAGATCTAAATATGCCTACCCATCCAGGAGGTTCCACTGCAAGCATATTACCAATGTTAAACTTGAGAAAAAGCAGTGAAAAGAAAAGAACTGGGTTGACCATACCCAAGTCACCCTCCCTACTGGATAGATAGGTGACATTCCTCTTGATGGGGTTCAGTCTGTTCCCCCACAACATCTGGAAGAACACACTACTGACCCTACCATAGAGAGACACTGGCAAGATGCAGACAAAGCTGACATACAAGAGGATCGGAATCAGGTAAGTCTTAATCAGATGAACCCTTTCCCTCATAGATAACTTCCATCTCTTCCAGCTGACCACCTTAGTATTGGCAATTTCCAGTCTGCCTTCCCAGTTTTTGAGGCCATAATCGCCAGGTCCAAATTCAATGCCTAGAATCTTAATTCTTTCCTGGGGCACTGGAAAGGTGTCTGGGAGATCAAAACCCTCACCTTCCTTTCCCATCCAGAAAACTTCACACTTTTCCTGATTGATCTTGGAGCCTGATGCTTCAGAATACCGTGATGTCAGAGAGACCACCTCCTCTGCTTTATCCGTCTCAGTGACAATCACCGACACATCGTCCGCATAGGCAACAACCCTCAATGGCGGCTCACCCGGGAAGCCCCACTGGTACCCCACACAACATGCTGCTCTCTAGCCTCCTGATGAAGGGGTTGATTGCAAACACATAGTGCAGGGGAATCAGGGGACAACCCTGGCGCACCCCGGAGCCAACCTCAAAGGACTGCCCAACCCAACCATTAACAAAAGGAAAGCCTTCTGCCCCCTTATACAAAACTTTCAACCAATCAACAAAACCACCCGGCAGACCGTACTTACTAAGGAGCAATCACAGGTACTCGTGGTTAACACGATCAAAAGCTTTTGCCTGATCCAATGTCAGCAAATACTTTCCCCAGCCTGCAGCCCTGCTAGGCTCCAAGGCCTCCTTGACAGCTAAAACTGCTGTGAAGGTGCACCTACCCTGGACCGAACAGTGCTGATGGCGAGAAAGCAAAGACTCTGCTACTGACGATAGGCGCCAGAAAAATATCTTTGCCAGTATCTTTCTATCGACATTAAGAAGGCTGATGGGGCGCCAATTCTCAGTCATCGAAGGATCTTTACCTTTTGAAAGAAGAATCACAGCCGAGTGCCTCATGGAAGGGGGAAGTACCCCCTCTGCAAGGCAACTGTTAAAAACCTCTACCAAATGTGGGGCCAGAATAGACTTAAAGGCTTTGTAAACCTCATCCGGTCAAGGTGACTTTTTGATGGCAAGCTGTTCAATTGCCCTCATCACCTCTTCAACTGTGATCTCCTCTGTCAAATTCATCAATGGGACATCTCCATCATTTAGACCTGGAGTAGAGTCCAAAAAGCTTTCCATCCTGTCACGGTCAAGCTATTTCCTCCCAAGAAGGTCAGCATAAAAGGTCCCCACGACTTCCAGGATCCCTGACCTGGACTTTGTCAAGAAACCTGTACTATCCTTAAGGTCAACGACCGTTTTAACAGCTACACCTTGTTTGCAGTTCTGGTAAGGGTCAGGCGAGTGGTACTTCCCGTAGTCCCTCTCCAGAACCAAAGAGGCATGCCGGTCATATTGACACTTCCTGAGAAGGAGTATCACTTCAGAGATTGCCCCAGGATCTCCTCCTCTCTAAACAAGAATATCCAGCTTCTTCTGTAAACGTTGGTAGGTCATGTATTTATTAAACTGTTTTCTATTGGCTAGGCCTATGAAGAATCCAGCGATCCTCTTTTTGGTCAGCTCCCACCACTCAGCCTCGCTGCTACAAAAGTCCAGAATGGTCACCTGAGCCTGAAAGAATTCCTCAAAGGATTGTCTAACATGTTCTTCCTTGAAAAGAGTCAAATTCAATCTCCAGATGCCATTACCCCTCTGAGGGGCGTCTGAAGCATTCAGGACCACAGATAGCATACAGTGATCAGAGAACTCTACTGCCTGCACCACTGGGGGTGAGGAAGAAGAGGTCTCCTTAAAAAAAAATGTATCTATCCTACTCTGACTATTACCTCGATGAAAGGTGAACCCGGTGTCATCCGGGAGGTGCTTAATGTGCACATCCACAAGACCAGCATCCCTAACCATACTATTTAAAAAAACGCTATCATATCCCAGCCTGTCCTTGCAGTCCTTCCTGTCCTTGGGCCTAGTTACTGTATTAAAGTCACCTCCAAAGACCACTTGCCGGGATGTGAAAAGAAATGGCCTAAAACTTGTAAAAAGACATTTCCTGTCCCACTTTGTGTGCGGCCCATAAACATTAATTAGGCGCAGGTCCTGCCCTCCCACAAGGACGTCTAAGACTATACATCTCCCAATCTCCACCTTAATAATAGGGACGGGCTGAACGGACCCCTGTTCGGTTCGCACCAGAACTTTTGAACACCGCGAAAGTTCGGACCCGATTAACGAACCCCATTAAAGTCAATGGGACCCGAACGTCAAAAATCAAAAGTGCCAATTTTGAAGGCTTATATGCAAGTAATTGGGCATACAATGGGTATGGGGGTCCGGGTCCTGCCCTGGGGGACATGTATCAATAAAAAAAAAGTTTGTAAAATGCGTCATTTTTAAATGAGCAGTGATTTTTTTGATCTTTTAAAGTGAAAGCCTAAAAATGAAAAATTCCTTCTAATATAGTGTCTGGGGGGGTCCCCTTAGTTTACCTGTAAAGTGGCAGATCTGTACCATGTTTGGAATCTGCTGCAGCAATAATTGCATTTATAAAGCCAAAAAAAATGAAAATGTTTCCTGCAAGCTGCCTTTATTTTACTCAGCAACAGCTGGGGAGCCAGTGTGTATGATGAGACTACAATGTAGTGCACTGGGAACAAGATTAAGGATTTTTTGGATACCTTCTGGTGTCACTTTGACTTTGGATAGAAGTAACGGGTGCGTAAAAATTGGTCTTTGGGTGTCGGTGGCCCCTTCCCACCGTAACCCTATAGAGGTAATCTTGATGAAAGCAAGCATTGGCCTTGCTGTAAAAAATTGCAATGATATGCAGCTGTCAAATAGGTGCAGAAAAATTGCTCTTTGGGTGTCGGGGGTGCCTTCCCACTTTAACCCTATAGTGGTGCTCCTGATGAAGGCAAAAAAAATCGCAATGATATGCATATGGTTGGTGTTTTTGCCATGTTGGATGTGCCTGAGACACAGTTTGCAGATAGAAACAGTGCGATCTGCCACAGAAAAAGGCCCAGACAGCTGAGCTTTGGGGAGTGGGCCGGAAGATAACAGCTGCATAATGTGATGGAATAGGGTGGCTGCTCTCTACTCTTTCTTGATGTCGGCCTCCTTGGGGTTGTGCCGCCTCTCCTTCAGTTTCCTCCTCTGCTCTATCTGGCACCCAAGTCACAGCAGTGACCTCATCATCATCATCATCATCCTTTCCATCTTCTCCATCATTATCATCATCTTCATCTTCTCCATCATCATCATCATCATCATCATCAGATTCTCCTCCATTTTCATCATTACCGCTGGAGACAACTTGACAATACGCTGCGGCTTGGGGAACATGAATGTCAATTTGTCTACCAGTGTTCCTCCCTCTCTCTAGGCTCATGTTCCTGTCATCCTCAACTTCAGAACCAACATCTGAATCCAGTAATGGCTGGGCATCATCAAGGAGAAAGTGGCTGACGCTGTGGTCAAATAACTCAGCTGACTCCTCCATGGCTGATGTTGGGGCTATGGCATGAATAGATGTGGACAAGGAGGCAGGTTTATCCACTCTGGCAACTGCAGGGGACTGCACACTTGTCTCTGCTTGTGTGACAGAGAATGAGGAGAATGAGGAAGGTTTAGTAAGACAGTCCACCACCTCCTATGCATGCTGTGGCTGGATAGCATGGGCAGACTCACTAAACAGAGGAAATCATGCCCTGCCTAAGGACTGACCACCATGTCCACCTTTGCCTGTGGACACATTTGTTGCTGGCCCCCTTACAGTGCCAAGGGAACGTCTGCCTCTCCTTGTTATCCTCCCAGACATTATTGGGAGGGGGCGGTGCTTATAAGCAAATGTAAAGAAGAAGTTGAAATCTGTACGTAGATGCACGTTAATCAACGTAAAGAGGTGTTTGGTGCACTTTAATTTGAGTACTCACACTACACAGAAACACTCCATGGATACACTATAATATACTGCAATATAATGCACCAAATGTACAGTGACGCACAGAACTATATGGCGTTAAACTGGCAGTAACGCACACAGAAGTAAATGGCGTTAAACTGGCAGTAACACACAAAAATATATGGCATTCAACTGGCAGTAACGCACACAGAACTATATGGCGTTAAACTGGCAGTAATGCACACAGAACTATATGGCGTTAAACTGGCAGTAAGCACGAAAACCTATATGGTGTTACACTGGCAGTAACGCACACAGAACTATATGGCGTTAAACTGGCAGTAAGCACGAAAAACTATATGGTGTTACACCGGCAGTAACGCACACAGAAGTATAGGGCGTTAAACTGTCAGTAATGCACACAGAACTATATGGCGTTAAACTGGCAGTAAGCACGAAAAACTATATGGTGTTACACTGGCAGTAACGCACACAGAAGTAAATGGCGTTAAACTGGCAGTAACGCAATAGATGGTGTTCAACCGTCACTACACTGACGCTATCTGACTTGTCCCTACTCACCCTATCCCTAGACTGACAGTAAACTAATATTCTACACTGACAAATGAAGCAAAATAGCACAGTATAGTACACTAACTAATAGCACTGAACAGAGCCCTGTTCTATCTCTCTCCTCGCTGAAATCACACTGAAAATGGCTGCCATTGAAAGAATACTTTTATACTGTGGGGCGGGAATGAGCCATGATTGGATAAAGTCATGATGACAGTGTCCAATCATGACTCTGACGGTGCTCTGTGCCCTGATTGGCTGAAGCTTTCACTCCTTAAGCCAATCAGGGCTTGCAATGCATTGTTCAGCGCCGCAATGCATTGTGGTCGGTTTGGGGGGGGGCGAACAATCGGTCGAACGACCTGTTTGTTCTGCTGTTCGTCGAACGTCCGAACAGCAAAAGTTCAGCCCGAACTTATGCTCGGGCCGAACCGTTTGCCCATCCCTACTCAATCACCCGCTGGACAGTTATCATGCCGGTTTTAAACACTTTAGCCCCGGAAGATTTGGCTGCTCAATGACCAGGCCATTTTTTGCGATTCAGCGATTCAGAGATGCCCTCATCCCTTGCTTTTTTCTTTGAAGTCTTTACAGAAGACTTCTTTACAGAGGAAAAAGAAGCACCCTTTTTAGTACTTGCTACCACTCCTGGTGGGGGGTGCTTCCTTTCAGTCAGACTTAGGAGGGGAAGACTCCTGGGGGGTAACTGACTCGGGGGGCACAGACTTGGAAGGTTCTGACACAAGAGGAGCGGGTACAGTAGGCTGGGGGGACATAGAGACAGATACAGAAGGAATACTTACAGACACAGGAGGGGTGGCCACAGGAACTGGGGAGGGATCCTGAACAGGACCAGGGGAGTCGGTCACCGCAGAGGAGGATGGTACACCAGGGGCCTCACCCTCCATCCTGTCCAGCCTCAAAAGGTCATCTATTGCCTCCTTCGCCATATTGTGCCAGGCCTCGAGACATTGGCTGTAGGGGTGACCAAGGCGCTGGCACAGGTTGCACCTGATCATCTGGGTGCAGTCCTTAGCCACATGACCCTGACCCCGACACAATGAACATATCAACGCTGAACAGGAGGAGCTCAAATCCCCCTTTTCTCCACAGCGGGGACACAGCTTCGGCTGACCAGGGTAGAAAATAGTCATCCTATCCCTCCCTATAAAAGCTGAGGAGGGCAGGTGACGGACAGCATTCCCATCCCTGGCCAACCTGACTGTTACTGACCAACCCCCAGTCCAGATGTTCATCAAGTATTTTTATCAGGCTTAGTCAAAACCTCACCATAATTCTTTAAGCAGACCTCCAGATCCCGAGCAGGAACACTCTCATTAGTGAGGAGAATTGTGATCTTTTTCACCGTTGACCTCTGTGAAACTGCAGCTGGGGCCAGACCTTCCCATTTGGGTCTTGACCTGCACAGAGCCTCATATCGCTCCCAGAACAGATCAAGACCTTCTGGCCTGGTGAAGCTAATAGTATAATCCCGTGTCCCAGCTACATGTATTAGAGCATACAGGTCGTTTGCCCCAAAACCCATCTCCAAAATCATGTCCACCACCGCACGCCATGCTGGAGGGATTGCACCACCTTCCCATTCAAGAATGACTACATTTCTTTTCGGACCCCCAGCAGAAGCCAGAGACCCAAGACCAGATCCCGGGGTGCTCAAAGTGGTAGGCTGCAGGGGGAAAACCTGCTTGGAAGTGGAGTTACCAGGAGCAGAGCGTACCACCTGAGCAAATGTAGGCTTATCAGGGCCAAGGCCCCACACTGATGTCACAGTAGTCTGTATATTATTATTATTATTAATTGCTTGGACTGAGCTGGGACGATTGTCCATCACACTTGTACTGGGACGATTGCCATCAGTCACACACACATTCAATTTCCCATCAGGAATAGTCACAGTTTCTGCTGCAGTACCAGCTGTCACCTGAAGCTGCGCTGTAGAGTCTTCTGCAGCTGTGGGACAAACAGCTTTAGACTCAGCTAAAGGGGGGTTAATTGGTTGGGCTGAGACTTGTAGTTCCTCTACAGAAATGACATTTTTTAAATGTAACTTTTGCTGCACTGCAGCATCAACATTGCTACACATGGGATTAGCAACCTGATTGTCACTGGGCACACTTTCAGCATTATTCATGGTGCTAGATGGCACAAAAACGGTTTTATCTCCTGCTTGGGGCTTGACATTATCAGGCACATTATCTGTTATTTCCTCATCACCAGACGCCAGCTGATCCCCCCGCAAAGGAGACTCCATTACCTGGATGGCCCTGAGCATGCCTCCTGAGTCCTGGGAAGGCATGGGGCTGCTTACCTCTCCCTGAGGGGGCAGGGGGTTAGAACTGGGGGTCTCCTCCTCCACCTTTGCCATCCTTGCAAACCTTTGATCATTGCCAAACTTCTCTTTGAAAGGCCCATCTCTTCCTTCCATCATGGACACAATGGTCTCCTGGTGTTCTACCCGGACTTTGGGCAGTTGGATTTCTGAATCCATCAATCCGCGGTTCCGGCTGTACAAGCCCTCACGCTGCCTTCCCAAACGTTTCAGCTCCGCTCTCAGTTTATAGAGCTTGTCTCTCTCCCTATTCAGGACTTTAATCCCGGCCACCACTCGCTCCCGAATGGCCTCAGAGCCTTCATCCTCCCCAGGGGCAGAGAGATCACCAGCCATGGTTTGTACAGAGGAAGGCATGTCACCTGATGGCCCAGCAGATGGCTGAGAGCTTCCAGCAGGAGAGGCCCTGCTGTCCTCCATGGCTTCCCCAGAAAGGGGCCAGGAGAGCTGGGAGAGATTTCACCACCACTCCCCTCTCACACGGATCACCTGGAGGAGCTTCAGAGACACCTTCCTCCTGACACACCTGTGTTCCAATGATGGGTGGGGCACTATTCCTTCCACTGACACCAATGATGGGGCACTATTCCTCCCACTGACACCAATGATGGGGCACAATTCCTCCCACTGATAGCAATGATGGGGCACTATTCCTCCCACTGACACCAATGATGGGGCACTATTCCTCCCACTGATATCAATGATGGGACACTATTCCTCCCACTGATAGCAATGATGGGACACTATTCCTTCTACTGATACCAATGATGGGACACTATTCCTTCCACTGATCCCAATGATGGGACACTATTCCTCCCACTAACACCATTGATGGGACACTATTCCTCCCACTGATAGCAATGATGGGACACTATTCCTCCCACTGATCCCAATGATGGGACACTATTCCTCCCATTGATACCATTGATGGGACACTATTCCTCCCACTGATAGCAATGATGGGACACTATTCCTTCTACTGATACCAATGATGGGACACTATTCCTTCCACTGATCCCAATGATGGGACACTATTCCTCCCACTAACACCATTGATGGGGCACTATTCCTCCTCCTGCTAACCATTTGGGTGCTTTGTAATTATTTTACTTCTATTGACCACCAAGCCTGAGGCATTATCTACTCCCATTGGCCATAGTTTGACCCCCCCCCAAATCCTGAAGGACAGTAAACTGGCCCTTTGTTTTGGAGACCCCTGTTCCAGGGTGTGTGCTCTCAGAAAATATATAATGTTTGGGGGGTTTTAGCCAATCTTCAGGCATAAAAAGATGTGCAAAAAAACACAAAACCGTTTCTGGCAGCGAAAGGGTCAAGGCTCTCCTCCACATTCTCAGCTCATCTTCAGCCGCCCCCAGTATCCCGAGCTTCGCCTGTCACCAAGTCAACGAAATGATGAACTGAAATGCCTATATGGAGTTCGTTACATTTGTGTAATCATCTCGGAGTGTCTTGTATATCTGCCAACATAAACTCGGCTGTTAGTGAATATCACATCATCATTATAGGAGGCTTTCGGTTTGCTGGTGTTGAAATCATCTTATCTTCAGATGTCTAATCCTTTTGTCACCGGCGAGGGATTTCAAGGAAGTAATATTTTAAAACAACGTTCCCCGAGTCCGGAGTTATTTTACTCCCAAGGAATGTGCTTCCATCAGCTGGGAAACGGTGCGATGGGAGAACCTTCCAACTTACAATACATGGGGCTTTATGTAAAACAGCCTCCTTAGACCCACTCTGTCCAGACAGTATGGTCACCTGTGGGCTTGGAACCATTCACAGTCAGCTTAACTCTTCCATAAGACACAGAAGTTGAAACCAGTGGAATTTTACTATTCAGCTTTTTGAAGTGTAAGAAGACAATAACTTTCCTAAGCCCTTTCTCTGTGAATAGCTAACACTGACTGAGGAAACATGGAAGAAATGGGGTGGGTCTAGCTAAGACTAAACAACTTGCGCTAAACCGGAGGGGAGAACAAAGGAAAATACCAAAATCACAAAGTAAACAATTTGCAGTGGCCCAAAACCACCACTAGATGTCAGCGTACTACAGAAATGCAGTTCAATACAACACAGAAAAATGACATGAAGGTGGGGCAGGACAACTAGGAATGAGCCAACTGAGCAAACTTCAGATTGTTCGATGTTGGCTAAACCCAACAGGTAGAATGTCATTACCATAGCTTCGGATCCCTGGTTTATTTATAGATGGCAGCCAGCCAGGGATGCTGGTTGACAACATTGCCCAAATATGGTCATGACCATCACCTGGGATCTCCAGTGTGTTTATAAATGGCAACCAGCCAGGGATGCTGGATGACAACATTGACCAAATATGGTCATGATGACCATCGCCTGGGATCTCCAGTTTGTTTAAAAAGTGGCAGCCAGCCAGGGACGCTGGATGGCAACATTGACCAAATATGGTCATGACCATCACCTGGGATCTCCAGTGTATTTATAAATGGCAACCAGCCAGGGATGCTGGATGACAACATTGACCAAATATGGTCATAATGACCATCGCCTGGGATCTCCAGTTTGTTTAAAAAATGACAGCCAGCCAGGGATGCTGGATGACAACATTGACCAAATATGGTCATGATGACCATCGCCTGGGATCTCCAGTTTGTTTATAAACCTCTACAAGCCAGGGATGCTGAATGAGAACATTGACCAAAAGTGGTCATGATCATCACCTGGGATCTCTGGTTTGTTTATAAAGAGCAGCCAGCCAGAGATGCTGAATGACAAAATTGCCTAAATATGGTCATGATCATCGCCTGAAATCCCTGGTTTGTTTATAAACGTCTACAAGCCAGGGATGGTGAATGATAAGATTGACCAAATATGGTCATGACCATCACTTAGGATCTCTGGTTTGTTTATAAAGAGCAGCCAGCCAGGGATGCTGAATGACAAAATTGACCAAATATGGTCATGATTATCGCCTGGGATCTCCAGTTTGTTTATAAACAGCTACAAACCAAGGATTGTTGAATGAAGTAATTGACCAAACATGGTCATGACTATCACCTGGGATCTCCAGTTTGTTTATAAATGGCAGCCAGCCAGGGATGCAGAATGACAACATTGACCAAATATGGTCATGACCATCGCCTGAGATCCCTGGTTTGTTTATAATCGGCAGCCAACCAAGGATGCTGAATGACAACATTGACCAAATATGGTCATGACCATCACCTGGGATCTCTGGTTTGTTTTTAAATTGCAGCCAGTCTGGATGCTGAATGACAACATTGTCCAAATATGACCATCAGCTAGGATCTCTGGTTTGTTTATACATGTCTACAAGCCAGGGATCCTGGATAACAACATTGACCAAATATGGTCATGACCATCGCCTGAGATCCCCAGTTTGTTTATAAATGGGAGCCAGTCAGGGATGCTGAATGACAACATTGTCCAAATTTGGTCATAAGTTGGCATAACCATCACCTAGGATCTCTGGATTGTTTATAAATGTCTACAAGCCAGGGATCCTGGATAACAGCATTGACCAGATATGGTTATAACCATCACCTGGGACCTCCAGTTTGTTTATAAACAGCAGCCAACCAGGGATGCTGAATGAGAGCATTGACCAAATATGGTCATGACCATCACCTGGGATTTCCAGTTTGTTTATAAACGTCTACAAGCCAAGAATGCTGAATGACAACATTGGCCAAATATGGTCATGTCCATCGCCTGGGATCTCTAGTTTGTTTATAAACGGCAGCCAACCAGGGATGCTGAATGAGAACATTGACCAAATATGGTCACATCCTTCACCTGGAATCTCCAGTATGTCTATATGGTCACATCCATCACCTGGGGGATCTCCAGTTTGTTTATTTGGTCACATACATCATCTGGGATCTCCAGGTACTGATCTGTGTCAGCCATTTGTAAACACAGACACGAACTGCATGGGTATCACATCAGGGTTTAAAGGATATTATCTCTGAGCCCAGGAAGTAGATGGGGACCTTGGATGATGCCTGAACCAAGTTGGCGCTGTTCTTTTGGAGAGAAAATCAGATGAAGGCATTGACAAGGGGAGTCCTGTTATAAACACCTGGAAGTGTTAGACTGACACATTACTCAGCATGAAAACACATAAATGTGACTTCACAGGCAAGCATTGTGAATTGCTTTATGAAAGAGTTAAAATATGTCCTGGGTGTGATATACAGATGTGCTGTACATGTATATGGAGGGGGTCATATGATCAGGTTTGCATTAGTAACACAATCTGCAGTGGTGCGAGTAATTAGAGATGGATGGGAATGCAATTTCCAGAAGAATTCCAACCTTCCCGTAAGAAACCAGAAGACATGCTGGTACGGCGGTGTTAGATGTTTAGCCGGCTGCCTCTTCCTGTATACCACCAGGACATGTTAAAAGCTAACTCCTTTTTTATTATTTATTTTTGCATTATTTTAATCCCTGCATGTAATACTGACCATCTTGGTTGCCACCATGTTCCTCCTCTCTGGCCAGCTGGATTAGACATCATGTCACTTCACGGTTGGATCACATACAAAGAGAGGCGCTAGGTCTCCTATTATTTAATTGAGCAGTATGGGGCCCCATGATCTGTAGTCACACCCATGTGGCCAAGATTTGCAGGTTTCAGAGCCCCTGGCAGGTTCTACAAACGCACTAGCCTGGTTCCATTGTCAGCTGCTTGTTTAGCTCTTTTAACAGCTCCAGAAGGTCACTCTAACGCTAAACTCTTGTTTTTTTTAAAGCTTACATATTGAGTAGCCCAGAGTTTCTCAACCAGGGTTCCATGGGAATCTAGGGTTCCTCCAGAAGTTGTTCGGGGTTCCTTGAGCAATGAGCAATCTCTGCTTCTCAGATAAGTTCCCACTGACCGACATTATCTGTAAAGGGAAAATTCTTCCCAATGATCACAAGTGTAAGGAGCACTCCTTCTTCTTTGGTCTTCCTTATAAAATATTCAATACTTCCAGGTATGAAGGGACACGTGACCTCCTGATAGACTGCTTAGAGCTGGCAGCCAAACACTGGGCCCAATCAGTGTCCCATAATAGAGGTGTTGTCTGTACTTCTGAGCACCAACCTCGGCCACCAACAGGTATTTTTGGTGGTGGCTGCAATGGATTAAAATGTGTCAATAGAGTGCTGGAGAGAAGAGAAAGGTGGTCAAGAGTTGGGCTTTACACAGACTTTGCCTTGAGTAGGCAATGTAAAAGATCTCCTTACACCAGGGTTTTGTCAATGGAATTGCAGGGTTCCTCCAGAGGTTCCTGGAACAATGAGCACCTTTTGCTTTTTAGATCTGTTCCAACTTACACCATTGATCTTTTTTGCTATCTGTATGGGGTAATTTTTCCCAGTGACCACAAGTGTTAGAAGCATTCTTCCCACTGACCACTAATTTAAGGAGCATTCTTCCTCAATCAGGGTTCCATTAAAATCTTGGTTTCCTCAAAGCAGTTCAAGGTTCTGTGAGCAATGAGCAATTTCTGCCTCTCAGATAAGTTCCCACTGACACCATTGATCATTTTCTTATCTGTAAGGGGCTAATTCTTTCCAATGACCACAAGTGTAAGGAGCATTCCTTCTTCTGTGGACATCCTTATAAAATATTTAATACTTCCAGGTATGCAGGGACACATGACCACCTGATGGAGTGCTCAGAGCTGGCAGCCAAACACTGGGCCCAATCAGTGTCCCATAATGGAGGTGGTGTCGGTACTTCTGAGCACCAACCTCGGCCACCAACAGGTATTTTTGGTGGTGGCTACAATGGATTAAAATGCGTCAAGAGAGTGCTGGAGAGAAGAGTAAGGTGGTCAAGAGTTGGGCTTTACACAGACTTTGTCTTGAGTAGGCAAGGTAAAAGGTCTCTTCACACCAGGGTTTCTCAACCAGGGTTCCATGGAATTGTAGGGTTCCTCCAGAGGTTGCTAGGGGTCCTTGGAGCAATGAGCACCTTCTGCCCTTCAGATATGTTCTCACTGACACCACTAATCTTTTTTGCTATCTGTAAGGGGTTAATCCTTTCCAATGACCACAAGTGTAAAGAGCATTCTTCCTTAACCAGGATTCCATTGGGAATCTAGGGTTCCTCCAGAGGTTGCTAGGGGTTCCTTGAGCAATGAGCAATTTCTGCCTCTCAGATAAGTTCCCACTGACACCATTCATCTTTTTAGCTATCTGTAAGGTAGTAATTCTTTCCAATGACCATGACTTTAATTAAGGATCACTCCTTATTCTGTGGTCTTCCTTCTAAAATGTCTAGAACTTCCAGGTATGGAGGGATATATGACCTCCTGATGGAGTGCTCAGAGCTGGCAACCAAACACTGGGCAAAATCAGTGTCTCATTCTGAGCGCCACCATTGATCTTTTTAGCTATCTGTAAGGGGATAATTCTACCCAATGACCACAAGTGTAAGAAACATTCTTCCTACTAACCGTCATATGAGTGTAACATGAGTGGTAGATATAGTCATTTTTAGCAGGGTCACCCTGAGACCGGAAAGTTATTTCAAGGGTTCCTCTGTGTTGAAAAGGTTGAGAAAGGCTGCTACAGAGTGTGGTTGGTTGGCGGGAACCCTTCAGTGTCACCAGGAGAACAGTGGACTTCTTCTCATCTGTTGCGAGCCTTTAGGAAGACTTCCATGTAGGTTTGAGTAGCCTTATGCAGGCGCTCCCCAGGTCAGGTTAGATAATCTCTATGCAACCCCTCCTTTGAGAGAAAGACTTGGAAACGTTCCACTATGCAGTATGAGGTCTTTTTCTACCAACAACATTGATATTTTTAGCTATCTGTAAGGGGGTAATTCTTCCCATTCTCCTTACACCAGGCTTCCATGGAATCCTAAGGTTCCTAGAGCAATGAGCACCTTCTGCCCTTCAGATAAGTTCCCACTGACACCATTGATCTTTTTAGCTATCTCTAAGGGGGTAATTCTTCCCAATGACCACCAGTGTAAGGAGCATTCCTCCCACTGACCATCACACTAATGTATCATAAGATGTAGATATAGGAATTATAAACAGGGGTTTCCTGAGATTAGGAAGTTATGTTAAGGGTTCCTTTGTGTTGAAAAGGTTGAGAAAGGCTGATTTGGAGTTTTGTGACATCTGAATAGAAGGGAACTGAAAACTGAGAACACACTTTCTGCGGATGATTAATGTATTCTGAAGCATTTTTAAAATACAAAGGAAGGAAAAACTGGATGTCCCTGAAGATCCGACGAAGAATGATCTTGCGGTGAAAAAAAATAGTCTGATATCTAAACCTTTATTCTGGTGAGAGAGTCAAGAAATTACATCTGAGATCCCCGAAGAATTGTGTAAGTACATTTCTGAGCGCGATGCAGAGAAATATTGCGCGGATTGTTTGCCGGCTATGTGCAGGTGGGTTTTGTGTGTAGAAATGAAATGTAATCTTCGGCTTGTCACCCGCTGAGTACGACAAACTTTGGAGAGTCGGTTATGGATTGGATACAACTAGTACAAAACCCTGAAGGATCTAGACACTCATCAGTCAATACAAACCACAGGTGATAAATATCTATTATACATCAAATATTTACTCCCCTCCCAAGGTTAGAGGATGCAAAAGGGTATAATCTTCACTGTGTTTTTATGTTACATAAACACCACGGGGTCCTCCAACGAAGATGTAAGCATGGATTAGTATGGATATTATTGTGATATTCCAGGGGGTTTCACTCACATTGTAGGGCTTCCCAGTTGAGACAAAAAATAAGACTTTTCCAACTTTTAAAAGCTCCAAAAAAATGGTTACCACCATCATTTCAAACACAAGAAAAAATGACATCAAGCCTCCTGGCTTCCTCTTGCGGGGCCTTTGGTTTGGATCATCAGGCCCTCTCTTAGCACCACTCTCTTAGTTCTCTTGGCTATCTAGGCTCTCTTTCTTGCAGCTCCCTACTACATTAGCCCATGCCTTGGCCTCTGTGCAAGGGAACTCCTGTCTCAAGGGTGGAGCCCTGAACTACTGTCAGTGCCTTGGACATCAATGGTGTGCACAACCTGCTTGTCTCCAGTAAGACCTGGACACAGGGTTGGAAGCTTTGTCCCTTCTGAGACTCTGTGAACCCAATGTGGGAATTACAAAACCTGGTTAAAACCAAAAACACAATTTTCTCCTCTCACAATAGCCAATCTGGAGCCTCTCAGTCTGCATCCTTGAGAACCTCATGTACCATCTACTTCTTTTTACACAGTGGCAGGGCCTAGCACTGTCACAATGTCACAAGTAAACCATCAGTCATGAGATTACCATTACTTTTGCAAGGCAAGGTCTATAAAGAAATGTAAAGCTTCATAAGTTATAGTTCACTATAGGGATTAAATGTTCAGGTCACAGAGGTGTAATATTAGGGCATATGGTAGGCAAGGAGTCTAAGTATCAGTTGGTCTTCACCAGAGCTTCTGATGTTGGAGATGGCCAGAAACCAGAGTGGTCCATTGTTTTCTTTGCTGCAACTCCCACCAGGTTGCAACCTTCATGATTGCTACACAAGATGATGGCTGAAATGGGGTGTAGACAAGAGTGTGATCAGGTCAGGCAGAAGATTTGCCTGGAGACCAGGTGAGAATAATAAGGCTCAGGGAGGAGTTGGGGCAGGCGTGAGAGTAGGCGGGTCCAGGCAGGAGTTGAGGTCGGCAGCAGGCAAGAGGGTAGTCGGGTGCATGCAGGGGTCCAGACAGGGAGCTGGTTAGAGAGTAGTCAGGTCCAGGCAAGCGGTGTTGTAGGTGGCAGGCAAGATTGTAGCCAGGCCTAGTCAGGGGTCCTTGCAGGTAGCGGGCAGGAGAGTAGTCAGGCCCAGACAGGAGTTGACGCAGGCGAGAGGGTAGTCAGGTCCAGGCAGAGGTACAGGCAGGCAGCAGGTGAAAGAGGAGTCAGGTCCAGGCAAGCGGTGTTGTAGGTGGCAGGCAAGATTGTAGCCAGGCCTAGTCAGGGGTCCTTGCAGGTAGCAGGCAGTAGAGTAGTCAGGCCCAGACAGGAGTTGACGCAGGCAAGAGGGTAGTCAGGTCCAGGCAGAGGTGCAGGCAGCAGGTGAGAGAGGAGTCAGGTCCAGGCAAGCGGTGTTGTAGGTGGCAGGCAAGATTGTAGTCAGGTCTAGTCAGGGGTCCTTGCAGGTAGTGGGCAGGAGAGTAGTCAGGCCCAGACAGGAGTTGAGGCAGGTGGCAGGCAAGAGGGTAGTCAGGTCCAGGCAGGGGTCCAGACAGGCAACCGGTTAGAGAGTAGTCAGGTCCAGGCTAGCGGTGTTGTGGGTGGCAGGCAAGATTGTAGTCGGGTCTAGTCAGGGGTCCTTGCAGGTAGTGGGCAGGAGAGTAGTCAGGCCCAGACGGGAGTTAAGGCAGGCGGCAGGCAAGAGGGTAGTCAGGTCCAGGCAGAGGTACAGGCAGGCAGCAGGTGAGAGAGGAGTCAGGTCCAGGCAAGCGGTGTTGTAGGTGGCAGGCAAGATTGTAGTCGGGTCTAGTCAGAGGTCCTTGCAGGTAGTGGGCAGGAGAGTAGTCAGGCCCAGACAGGAGTTGAGGCAGGTGGCAGGCAAGAGGGTAGTCAGGTCCAGGCAGGGGTCCAGACAGGCAGCCGGTTAGAGAGTAGTCAGGTCCAGGCTAGCGGTGTTGTGGGTGGCAGGCAAGATTGTAGTCGGGCCTAGTCAGGGGTCCTTGCAGGTAGTGGGCAGGAGAGTAGTCAGGTCCAGACGGGAGTTAAGGCAGGTGACAGGCAAGAGGGTAGTCAGGTCCAGGCAGAGGTACGAGAGGAGTCAGGTCCAGGCAGGAGTTGAGGCAGGCGGCAGGCAAGAGGGTAGTCAGGTGCAGGCAGGGGTCCAGACAGGCAGCCGGTTAGAGAGTAGTCAGGTCCAGGCTAGCGGTGTTGTAGGTGGCAGGCAAGATTGTAGTCAGGTCTAGTCAGGGGTCCTTGCAGGTAGTGGGCAGGAGAGTAGTCAGGCCCAGACAGGAGTTGAGGCAGGCGGTAGGCAAGAGGGTAGTAAGGCCCAGGCAGAGGTACAGGCAGGCGGCAGGCAAGAGGGTAGTAAGGCCCAGGCAGAGGTACAGGCAGGCAGCAGGCAAGAGGGTAGTAAGGCCCAGGCAGAGGTACAGGCAGGCAGCAGCTGAGAGAGGAGTCAGGTCCAGGCAGGAGTTGAGGCAGGCAGCAGGCAAGAGGGTAGTCAGGTCCAGGCAGAGGTACAGGCAGGCAGCAGGTGAGAGAGGAGTCTGGTCCAGGCAAGTGGCATTGCAAGCAGCAGGCAAGATAGTAGTCAGGTCCTGTTAGGGGTCCTTGAAGGTGGCAGGCAAGAGAGTATTCAGGTCCAGGCAGCCAGTAGGTGAGAGAGTGGTTAGGTCCAGGCAAGTGGTGTTGCATGTGGCATGCAGGATAGTAGTCGGGTTAAGGCAGAGGTCGTGGCAAGAACCAGGCAAGGGTGTATTTAGGTCCAGGCAAAAGGCAAGGCGGGCAAAAGGTGAGAGAGTCCAGGCAGGGGTAAAGCAGGTAGCAGGTGAAAGAGTAGTCAGGCCCAGGCAGGGTTGAGGCAGGGCACAGGTAAGAGAGTAATCAGATCATTCCAGGTTGGAAATAATGTCCAGCCAGACTGGGTCTAAGGAGGTATGTCAGTGCATAACGAATACATTTGTACAGAGCACGGGTACTTTTACGAGGTAATATCTGGGCATTTGGTACACAAAACATGGATTTACAGTATAATCTTTGTCGGTGTTGAGGAATGGTTGTTTTCTTTATTTGTGCCCGGAGTTGCGCTTTAAAACACGAAAAGCTTTGATGAGATTTAGGCGATTGGGTTTACATCTACTTTAATGGAGCGTGTCCTTCCTGAACGCGCTGCCTCCTCGCCTTCCTTTCTCCGCCTGTTCTCTGCGCGCACGGTGACCAGTCTGACCCCGTCACATTGAATCAGTGTCATCTCCACGCACAGCTTCCTGATCCAGCCGCCAGCCCTGGGAGCCATCTCACCTAATCCCAGCACCGAACAGAGATTTCACCAACACCCTGAGGTCCCACGGGTCACCGGCAGGCTGGAGCGTTGTCTTCAACCCCCCCCTCCTCAAAGACAAAGGCAACGGTGGGGGGGGGGTACAATGCCTTGGATGTGCCGGCCATGGGGCACGTTCAGATTTGGAGAGCATGTGTATGTGTGAGCACAAAGGTTTACACATAGCAACGGAGAATAATTGGATGAAAAGCATTTGGGCCAGACGGGAACTTGAATCCATATCTGCGGCATGAGGACACCTACTGGGGCTAAGAGATGGAAGATTAACCATTGGGATCTAGAACGTTGTCAAGGGACAACCGAAAGAAAACCTTGACAGCCAGGAAGAGTGTATACACTATGTTACCAAAAGTATTGGGACGCCAGCCTTTACACGCACATGAACTTTAATGGCATCCCAGTATTAGTCTGTAGGGTTCAATATTGAGTCCTTTGCAGCTATAACAGCTTCAACTCTTCTTCCACAAGGTTTAGGAGTGTGTCTATGGGAATGTTTGACCATTCTTCCAGAATTTGAGGTCAGGCACTGATGTTGGATGAGAAGGCCTGGCTTGCAGTCTCCGCTCTAATTCATCCCAAAGGTGTTCCGTCAGGTTGAGGTCAGGACTTTGTGCAGGCCAGTCAAGTTCCTCCAACACAAACTCACTCATCCATGTCTTTATGGACCTTGCTTTGTGCACTGGTCCAAATCATTTGGTGGAGGGGGGATTATGGTGTGGGGGTTGTTTTTCAGGGGTTGGGCTTGGCCCCTTAGGTCCAGTGAAGGGAACTCTTAAGGCATCAGCATACCAAGACATTATGGACAATTTCATGCTCCCAACTTTGTGGGAACAGTTTGGGGATGGTCCCTTCCCGTTCCAACATGACTGCCCACCAGTGCACAAAGCAAGGTCCATAAAGACATGGATGAGTGAGTTTGGGGTGGAGGAACTTGACTGGTCTTCCCACAAATTGGGAGCATGAAATTGTCCAAAATGTCTTGGTATGCTGACGCCTTAATAGTTCCCTTCACTGGAACTAAGGGGCCAAGCCCAACCCCTAAAAAACAACCCCCACACCATAATCCCCCCCTCCACCAAATGATTTGGACCAGTGCACAAAGCAAGGTCCATAAAGACATGGATGAGCGAGTTTGGGTGGCGGAGCTTGACTGGCCTGCGAGCCTTTAGGAGGAGTTCCATGTAGGCTTGGGTAGCCTTAAGCAGGCGCTCCCAATTGGGAGTACATAGGGACTGCTTACTCTATGAAACCCCTTCTGGGAAACTTTCCATTATGCGGTATAGGCATAGGTCTCTCTTCCCAGGTTAAGCTTGTGCTGTCATTGCTCAGAATGACTGTTGTTAAGTTAAGCTTGACTAGCTCAAGTTGGCACCATTGTGAAGATACCATGTGGACCTCCTATTTTTCCAGATAATAGAGAATTACTGTTGGACATGGACGTGTTTCTGGAGATAGAGCAGGACATAGTCTGCAGGTAAAGTGAATGGGAAAGGAGGACCTGAGTTCTGGTTGGGCTAGGCTGGACCTTTTTGCTAGAGCTTCCAGGGCTAAAGTTTGCACATATGGAGTTTCCTGTGGAGACGCAAGGAGGGCCCCTTGCAAAAGACAACAAAAGCTGTTATGTTAACCCTTACTACATGAAGTTGGAACCTTTATGAAGCTTCCATGTGGACCTCCTATTCTTCCATATAATGAGGAATTACTGTCTTGGGCATGAACTTGTGTCTTGGGAGAGAGCATAGTCTACAGGTTAAACCAGCAGGAAGGTGGACCTAAGTTCTGGTTGGACCTTTCCCAGAGCTATCATTGGTCAAGTTTGTATATAGCCCCCCCCCCCCCCTTTTCCTATGGAGACTTAACAAGTTCAGCTTTACTACATCAAGTTGGCACCATTGTGAAGATACAACGTGGATCTCTTATTCTTCCATATAATGGGGGATTACTCTCGGGCATGGACTTGTGTCTGTGGAGGGAGCAGTCTGCAAGCTAAGCAGATTGGAAGATGGATCTGAATTTTGGTTGGGCCAGGCTGGACCTTTCCTAGAGCTTCAATGGATCAAGTTAATGTTTAGTTCCCCATTTCCTATGGAGAATCAAGGAGGGCCTATTCAAAAGATAACAAATGTTGACTACGCAAACTCCCTCTGCATAGGACTACCCCAATATCAGCTTGCGCGCTTGCAACTCATCCAAAACACGGCGGCAAGACTGTTAACAGGAAAAAAACCCTGGGAATCCATCTCCCCTTCCCTGAGGAGCCTACATTGGCTATCCGTAAAGAACCGAATCAATTTCAAGACCCTCTGCCTCACCCACAAATGTATACAAGGAAACGTTCCTCAATACCTATGCGAGAAAATAAAGCACTATACACCCAATCGCAGTCTTCGATCTTCAAACCAAAACCTCCTCCTTATTCCAAAAACCCGTTACAAAACAAAAGGAGAACGAAGATTCGCAGTCCAAGGACCATGGCTATGGAACACTCTACCTACCCACATCCGCATGGAAGAAAACCATCAGGCCTTCAGGAAGAAAGTCAAGACCTACCCCTTCTAAGGAGCTGGACAACACAGGAGAGATCTAGCGCCTTATTATTCCATATAATGGGGAATTATTCTTGGACATGCACTTGTGTCTGCAGGCTAAGTGGGTGGAAGGATGGATCTGGAATCTAATTAGACCATGCTGGACCTTTTCCAGAGCTTCCATGGGACAAGTTAGTAAATAGCCCCCCATTTCCTATAGAGACTCAAGGAGGGCCCATGCAAATGAACTCGAGTGCCACGAGGCTAGCCCAAACCAAGTGTAGCACTACCCCACAAGGGCTGCTGACAACTGGTTCCCCTATTCCTGCACAGCCAGACAACACACATTTTCCACTTGCACCCACACAAGAAGTCAGTCCCTTGGCTTTGTTTTTGTTGTTTTATTAGGGGTACCAGCTTGGATGGGGTAGAGGAATTGATGGGATGGCCAAACTTGACAAAACAACAGATGGGAAGAACCTCCTTCCTATGTACAGAGAGAAGATCCTGGACTGTTCTCCTTCCTGGACACACTCAGTCTTTAAGGAGCAGAAGCAAAAGTCCCCATATGGACTAGGAGCCCTTAGTCCTATTTAGAAAATAGCACACATGTTGAAGAGCTGCATGCGGGAGTATCTCCTCTCCTCTGTAGAGCTGTACCCAACTCCACTGCTTGCAGGTACTACCGGCCCTCCTCCTGACTGCTGTTCTAAAGATCTCCAAGGGCAAGTGATAAAAGGGCTAAGCACAGCACTGTCCTTTTGAAAGCTTGCTACATGTGGCAGTCTCTCCTCTTGTGAATCCCTGGCTGTGCTGATGTACTCGCCGGAGCAGGTGACCCATTTTTGGTGTAGTATCCTGTATTCAGTGTGGCCAACTTGTAGTTGACCTGGAAGCTAGTGAAGATCACTGTAGGAGCAGTGCCAAAAACAGCGATGGCTTCTGCATCCCAAAAGGAATGGGTTATCCTTGCAATCTGTATAATCTTAGAATTTCCATGTTCCCTTAGTTGGAATTTCTAGTTTCTAGTTGTCATCAAATCTAGAACAACCCAGCAGACAGACACGTAAAAAGTTCCTTGAGCCTCCACTGGCTGCTGCAGCTGGGCAGTCCAAGACCAAACTGTGTGAATGCCTTACGAGTGATTTATAACATTTCCTGCCAGCAACAGAACAGATGAAAATGATGAAGGCAGACATGAAATCAGATCGTGGAACGAG
Organism: Aquarana catesbeiana; assembly: GCF_042186555.1. Classification (NCBI taxonomy): domain Eukaryota; kingdom Metazoa; phylum Chordata; class Amphibia; order Anura; family Ranidae; genus Aquarana; species Aquarana catesbeiana. The sequence goes on along the minus strand of NC_133332.1, from coordinate 319,556,694 downwards.
ATGGAGGGTGCACGCTGGTAACGTCAATGTAAAAGAAAATAAAATGAAATTTTAAAGCCTCCTTAGAAGTCGGGATACATGAGAAGACATCACAAGACTTCTCTCTAATTAGTTTTCATTACCAATTGGCCACCTACCTCAAGAAAAGCAGCTACCAGTTTGGCACCCAGCAAATAATTCTGTCAACGCGAGTTTTATGGGTAGGGAAAGTTCCTGAGTTTTATGGCCGCATATGAAGCTCGTCTAATGAAACAGCCCAAGTCTGAAAATCCCAGCTGGGAGAGCAGGGGGTGAGCCCCGTGGGTGGGGGGGGGTTGGGGGGGTGGGCGAGACCAGGCACTGGACAGCGTACAAGTGTTACGCATCTCGGTTGACTAATAACGGCGCTCTACAAAGCTAAGGAGTTTGGACAGTTTTTTGGCAGGTTGGTGGGTCTTCGGTTTTCCTCCCGTTAAATGGAAAAGGCACAGGGCTTTGTGGTTGCTCTGTTGGTCTCCATGATGGAAGGCCCAACGATGGGGCCAGAGGCTTTATCCGTGTGGTTTTAAGCCTTGTGCAGAGAATTATTCCATCCCCACTATGATATTCTAGACGCTGTGAACCTTGGGATTTGGGGTGATAATCCCAATGGCTGTCAATGGGGATTTTTGTCCAAAGCCACCACATCTAAATTTAAACCAGAACTTTTTCATTCTTCACCGTGTGCAAATTCGGTCTAAATCAGCTTATAGGCGCAGCATGAATTTATTTTCCTTTTCTATGGTGTTACTGGCAGGTTGGCTTGTCCCACAGCATTCAGGCAGGAACTGGCTTCCAATATACACTAAATCACCAAAAGTATTGGGACGCCTACCTTTACACGAACATGAACTTTAATGGCATCCCAGTCTTGGTCCGTGGGGTTCAATATTGAGTTGGCCCACCCTTTGCAGCTATAACAGCTTCAACTCTTCTGGGAAGGCCGTCCACAAGGTTTAGGAGTGTGTCTATGGGAATGTTTGACCATTCTTCCAGAAGCGCGTTTGCGAGGTCAGGCTCTGATGTTGGACAGGGAAGATCTGGCTCGCCGTCTCTGCTCTAATTTATCCCAAAGGTATTCTATCGGGTTGAGGTCAGGACTCTGTGCAGGCCAGTCATGTTCCTCCAACCCCAAACTCGCTCATCCGTGTCTTTATGGACCTTTTTTTGAGCACTGGTCCAAATCATATGGTGGAGGGGGGATTATGGTGTGGGTTTATTTTTCAGGGGTTGGGCTTGGCCAGTCAAGTTCGTCCACCCCAAACTCGCTCATCCGTGTCTTTATAGACCTTTTTTTGAGCACTGGTCCAAATCATATGGTGGAGGGGGGATTATGGTGTGGGTTTATTTTTCAGGGGTTGGGCTTGGCCAGTCAAGTTCCTCCACCCCAAACTCGCTCATCCGTGTCTTTATGGACCTTTTTTTGAGTACTGGTCCAAATCATATGGTGGAGGGGGGATTATGGTGTGGGCTTGTTTTTCAGGGGTTGAGCTTGGCCAGTCAAGTTCCTCCACCCCAAAGTCGCTCATCTGTGTCTTTATGCACCTTTTTTTGAGCACTGGTCCAAATCATATGGTGGATGGGGGATTATGGTGTGGGCTTGTTTTTCAGGGGTTGAGCTTGGCCAGTCAAGTTCCTCCACCCCAAACTCGCTCATCCGTGTCTTTATGGACCTTTTTTTGAGTACTGGTCCAAATCATATGGTGGAGGGGGGATTATGGTGTGGGCTTGTTTTTCAGGGGTTGAGCTTGGCCAGTCAAGTTCCTCCACCCCAAACTCGCTCATCTGTGTCTTTATGCACCTTTTTTTGAGCACTGGTCCAAATCATATGGTGGATGGGGGATTATGGTGTGGGCTTGTTTTTCAGGGGTTGAGCTTGGCCAGTCAAGTTCCTCCACCCCAAACTCGCTCATCCGTGTCTTTATGGACCTTTTTTTGAGCACTGGTCCAAATCATTGGGTGGAGGGGGGGATTATGGTGTGGGCTTGTTTTTCAGGGGTTGAGCTTGGTCAGTCAAGTTTCTCCAACCCAAACTCGCTCATCCGTGTCTTTATTGACCTTTTTTCGAGCACTGGTTCAAATCATTTGGTGGAGAGGGGATTATGGTGTGGGTTTATTTTCCAGGGGTTGGGCTTGGCCAGTCAAGTTCCTCCACCCCAAACTTGTTCATCTGTGCCTTTATGGACCTTTTTTGAGCATTGGTCCAAATCATTGGGTGGAGGGGGGATTATGGTGTGGGTTTGTTTTTCCAGGGGTTGGGCTTGGCCAGTCAAGTTCCTCCACCCCAAACTTGTTCATCTGTGCCTTTATGGACCTTTTTTTGAGCATTGGTCCAAATCATTGGGTGGAGGGGGGATTATGGTGTGGGTTTGTTTTTCCAGGGGTTGGGCTTGGCCAGTCAAGTTCCTCCACCCCAAACTCGCTCATCCGTGTCTTTATGGACCTTTTTTTGAGCACTGGTCCAAAGCATTTCCTCAGTTCCTCCATCCCAAACTCCCGCCATATTAAAGAGCAGCCACTAAAAAGTAAAATGATTACATTATTATTTCTCATTTCCTTCAAAGACTGGACAAAGGTTCCCAGCCAATTTTACCAAATCTTACAATAATTATTCCAATTTTTTCATTTTTTTTTTTCTTTTCCTTTTTACAATTTTGTCTTACTTAGTTCAGACAAACACTGTAATTCTGAGCAGCCATTCTAATTGCGCCATATGAAAGCAGCAGCTATAGGATCGGTGCTAATGTTATTTTAATTGACTGCAGTTGCCGAGAAGAATGTCTTGTGTGGGAGCCCGTGGTTTGCCAGTCTATAATAGTATAAAATTGCTGCTCCAGTATACAGACCTGGGCTGGTTTATGTCACTCATCAGTGAATTAGCCGGTCTTAGTAAACATGTTGCCTAGAACTTTATTAGCATGTAGAGAGGCATCCATCATGATGTAATTAGGACCAGCAGATGTTACCAATCTAACCATAATCAATGTGAGCACTATATCAATATTTAAAATAAAAATAGGACTTTAATCCGGTCTTTACAAGTAGTTACTAATATACGTTTCATGCTTTTTTGGCTATGCCCCAAAAAATCAAACAATTTTGGAACACGTTGATAGGATACAACCACCTTCACGCCTTAGGGAACTATCATGGGTGGTTTTTGAACCAATAGACATTCCAAGATCTCCAAAGGTTGCAAACAATTACTGATCAACATATCTCTTGTTGTATCAAAGAAAACTATCCCCTATCAATAGAATTATTATAGACTGGGTAATGTGTTAGGATCTATACTGGTATGGACTGGGTAATGTGTTAGGATCTATACTGGTATGGACTGTGTAATATGTTAGGATCTATACTGGTATGGACTGGGTAATATGATAGGATCTATACTGGTATGGACTGGGTAATGTGTTGGGATCTATACTGGTATGGACTGGGTAATGTGTTGGGATCTACACTGGTATGGACTGGGTAATGTGTTAGGATCTATACTGGTATGAACTGGGTAAGGTGTTAGGATCTATACTGGTATGGACTTGGTAATGTGTTAGGATCTATACTGGTATGGACTGGGTAATGTGTTGGAATCTATACTGGTATGGACTGGGTAATGTGTTAGGATCTATACTGGTATGGACTGGGTAATGTGTTAGGATCTATACTGGTATGGACTTGGTAATGTGTTAGGATCTATACTGGTATGAACTGGGTAATATGTTAGGATCTATACTGGTATGGACTAGGTAATGTGTTAGGATCTATACTGGTATGGACTAGGTAATGTGTTAGGATCTATACTGGTATGGACTGGGTAATATGTTGGGATCTATACTGGTATAAACTGGGTAAGGTGTTAGGATCTATACTGGTATGGACTTGTTAATGTGTTAGGATCTATACTGGTATGAACTGGGTAAGGTGTTGGGATCTATACTGGTATGGGCTGGGTAATGTGTTGAGATCTATACTGGTATGGACTAGGTAATGTGTTAGGATCTATACTGGTATGGACTAGGTAATGTGTTGGGATCTATACTGGTATGGACTGGGTAATGTGTTAGGATCTATACTGGTATGGACTGGGTAATATGATAGGATCTATACTGGTATGGACTGGGTAATGTGTTAGGATCTATACTGGTATGGACTGGGTAATGTGTTAGGATCTATACTGGTATGGACTGGGTAATGTGTTAGGATCTATACTGGTATGGACTGGGTAATGTGTTAGGATCTATACTGGTATGGACTGGGTAATGTGTTAGGATCTATACTGGTCCTGACCTCAACCCGATAGAACACCTTTGGGATGAATTAGAGTGGAGACTGTGAGCCAGGCCTTCTCGTCCAACATCAGTGCCTGAGTTCACAAATGCTCTTCTGGAAGGATGGTCAAACATTCCCATAGACACCCTCCTAAACCTTGTGGACGGCCTTCCCAGAAGAGTTGAAGCTGTTATAGCTGCAAAGGGCGGAGCCAACTCAATATTGAACCCTACGGACTAAGACTGGGATGCCATTAAAGGTCATGTGGCAGGTGTCCCAGTAGTTTTGACAATGCAGTGTATGTATCATCCTTAGCTTGGCTTTCATAATTTTGCATATCGTTTGGCCTTATGTGGAGCGATGGTGTCATCCATGGGATGATTGCAGTAAGCTCCTGTCAATCTCTGATTTATGGCGGCTTCTTCTTCTCTGCCGCTCCATCACGGCTCTCTGGAAATCTGCAGACATCAACGTATCTTATCCAAGTCCCCGTCTCTGCGGGAGAAAAAAAAAAGAAAAATAGTTAATAGGAATGATGCCCTCGGCTTGCCTGGCACACAGAGAGACGGCTGCTGCTGGATGGCGGCCAAGATAACCATGCATGAATGGAGCATTTCTCTGTCCCTGAAGAGCCTTTACAAATTATTGGGCAACAGCTAGAGTTCAAGGGGCCACCGTCTAATGGGAGCCTGCGTGATTACAATGAGCAGAAGCTTGCTCTTGTGCTGCTATGAGCCTGTCCTCCTGTCCTGCACCATCGAGCACCCGCACACTCCCCATATTCCTTCCAGCGCCAACCCTACGCTCGCCCCCCCCCACCCTTCCATCGCCCCCCACCCTTCCATCGCCCCCCCACCCTTCCATCGCCCACCCTTTGTCTTCCCAGATGAATACTTTCCACCTCCTGCTTTTTAGCTCCCTTCGCCGTTCTGCACCCTTTTTTTATTCCACTTCTTCTACTACATTCTGTTCATCGCTGTAATTATTAGTAGGGATTAAGATGGAGAGTTTTGATTTCCCTTATATATATATTTTTTTGTATAGGTACTTACTGTATATAGCACCGACATTTTACACATGTATATACAGTACCCCTTCTATTTGTGTAAATCTTTTCTTCTCTCTTTTCATGTGACAACACTGAAGAAATGACACTTGTCTACAATGTAAAGTAGTGAGTGTACAGCTTGTATAACAGTGTAAATTTACTGTCCCCTCAAAATAACTCAACACACAGCCATTAATGTCTAAACCGCAGGCAACAAAAGTCAGTACACCCCTAAGTGATAATCTCCAAATTGTGCCCAATTAGCCATTTTCCCTCCTCGGTGTCATGTGACTCGTTAGTGTTACAAGGTCTCAGGTGTGAATGGGGAGCAGGTGTGTTAAATTTGGTGTTATCGCTCTCACTCTCTCACACTGGTCACTGGAAGTTCAACATGGCCGTTCATGGCAAAGAACTCTCTGAGGATCTGAAAAAAAGAATTGTTGCTCTACATAAAGATGGCCTAGGCTATAAGAAGATTGCCAAGACCCTGAAACTGAGCTGCAGCACGGTGGCCAAGACCATACAGCGGTATAACAGGACAGGTTCCACTCAGAACAGGACTCGCCATGGTCCACCAAAGAAGTTGAGGTCACGTGCTCAGCGTCATATCCAAAGGTTGTGTTTGGGAAATAGATGTATGAGTGCTGCCAGCATTGCTGCAGAGGGCGAGCCGGCGACCGGGGGGGGGGTTTGGGTATGGTGTGTGGTAGCGGGCTCGAGCGACAGGGGGAAGGTTTAGTGTGGGGTGGCAGGCTGGAGCGACGGGGGGGGGGGGATGTCTGTGGTCAGGTCCCTCTGCCGCCCCCCTGACCGATGGAGCACCAGCCACCACTGAACTCAAATAACCACTCGTTACAACCAGGGTATGCAGAATACCATCTCTGACGCACAACACATAAAACAATTGGCACAGGATCACCAAAATTGGAGAATAGAAGATTGGAAAAATGTTGCCTGGTCTGATGAGTCTGGATTTCACCAGCGACATTCAGATGGTGGGGTCAGAATTTGGTGCATGGATCCATCCTGCCTTGTATCACCAGTCCAAGCTGGTGGCGGTGGTGTTATGGTATGGGGGATATTTTCTTGGCACACTTTGGACCCCCTTAGTACCATTTGAGCATGGTTTAAACGCCATGGCCTACCTGAGTATTGGTCAGGCCAGGGTCAAACACAGGAGGTAATCGGGAGTAGGTCAGTGGAACAAGCCGGGGTCAGAGCACAGTGGTCAAGCAGAGGAGTATACAGAATTGTGGTTGGAGGCAAGCCAAGGCCATACAAAGCAGGTAATCGGGAACAGATCGGTGGAACAAGCTGAGGTCAGAGCAGGTGGTCAAGCAAAGGAGTAGACAGGAATGTGGTTGGCAGGCAAGCCAAGGCCGCACACAGGAGGTCATCGGGAACAGGTCCATGTAACAAGCCAAGGTCAGAGCACAGTGGTCAAGCAAAGGAGTAGACAGGAGCATGGTCAGAGGCAACCCAAGGCCATACATAAGAGGTATTTTGGAACAGGTCCAAGGAACAAGCCGGGGTCATAGCAGGTGGTCAAGCAAAGGAGTAGACAGGAACTTGGTCGGCAGGTAAGCCAAGGCCATACAAAGGAGGTCATCAGGAACAGGTCCATGGAACAAGCCGGGGTCATAGCAGGTGGTCAAGCAAAGGAGTAGACAGGAACTTGATCGGCAGGTAAGCCAAGGCCATACAAAGGAGGTCATCAGGAACTGGTCCATGGAACAAGTCAAGGTCAGAGCAGGTGGTCAAGCAAAGGAGTAGACAGGAACGTGGTTGGCAGGCAAGCCAAGGCCATACACAGGAGGTCATCGGGAACAGATCCATGTAACAAGCCAAGGTCAGAGCACAGTGGTCAAGCAAAGGAGTAGACAGGAGAGTGGTCAGAGGAAAGCCAAAGCCATACATAGGAGGTATTTGGGAACAGGTCCAAGGAACAAGCCAGGGTCAGAGCAGGTGGTCAAGCAAAGGAGTAGACAGGAACTTGGTCGGTAGGTAAGCCACAGCCATACAAAGGAGGTAATCGGGAACAGGTCCATGAATGAATGAATGAATGAATGATTTGTATAGCGCTGCAATTGCGAACTGAATCGCCTCAAGGCGCTGGATCCGTCCTGTGTTGTCAAGCTTCTTAGAAGAGGTAGGTCTTGAGTTTCTTTCTTAAGGCCTGATGGTTTTCTTCCATGCGAATGTGAGTAGGTAGAGCATGGAACAAGCCAAGGTCAGAGCACAGTGGTCAAGCAAAGGAGTAATGAGAAAAAAAGGGAGAAAGAGAGCAGCGCCGCTCTAAGCGTAACAACTTTGTAACAACAGTTTTAATTTTCTTTAAAATGCACTCACATTGTAAGAGTGGTGATCAGGCATTATTAGATTGTGGTGTGATATACAGGTCTCTTCAGCTGTACTGTATGATCCTTCGTTTTCAAGCTGGGCAGCGGTGATTCGTCAATCCCCGGCCGCTCAGGTGGCATCCATAGCTTTGAGGCTGAAGGGTGTCAAGCAAAGGAGTAGACAGGAGCATGGTCGGAGGCAAGCCAAGGCCATACATAGGAGGTATTTGGGAACAGGTCCATGGAACAAGCCGAGGTCAGAGCACAGTGATCAAGCAAAGGAGTAGACAGGAGCGTGGTCAGAGGCAAGCCAAGGCCATACACAGAAGGTCATTGGGAACAGGTCCAAGGAACAAGCCTGGGTCAGAGCACAATGATCAAGCAAAGGAGTAGACAGGAGCGTGGTCAGAGGCAAGCCAAGGCCATACATAGGAGGTATTTGGGAACAGGTCCATGGAACAAGCTGAGGTCAGAGCACAGTGATCAAGCAAAGGAGAAGACAGGAGCGTGGTCAGAGGCAAGCCAAGGCCATACACAGAAGGTCATTGGGAACAGGTCCAAGGAACAAGCCTGGGTCAGAGCAGGTGGTCAAGTAAAGGAGTAGACAGGAACGTGGTCGGCAGGCAAGCCAAGGCCATACAAAGGGGGTATTTGGGAACAGGTCCAAGGAACAAGCCGGGGTCAGAGCACAGTGATCAAGCAAAGGAGTAAACAGGAGCATGGTCAAAGGCAAGCCAAGGCCATACAAAGGAGGTCATTGGGAACAGGTCGATGGAAAAAGTCGGGGTCAGAGCACAATGATCCAGCAGAGGAGTAGACAGGAGCCAGGCCCATACACAGGAGGTAACCGCCTTATCAGCGGACCCTGCCAAGATCTATCGCACGCGGTGTGTGCCGTGAATGAACATTGGTGTACGGTGAACAATCGGGACCATGCTGGGTATTGACAAGCGTGCCAGGCCTTTGAGCAAATCTTCTCTGGCTTATCCCCTGACAGTGGCCAATTACTGCCACCACCTTTACTGTTAAACTCATTCTTGCCTAAATAATACAAAGAAAACAATAAAGGTAGAGAAGTGCCCAAAAGTAGAAACCTGGTTTTTAGATAGAGCTGTAGCAGGTAGCGTAGGGCTCAGGGATTTGGGAGGTTCCCACTACCCAATAGAGAGGTAGAAGTCCAGTTTTTCTACGACAGAGCAAGATCTTACTCAAGTCAATACACTGGACACTCAACACCAGGCAACAGCCACAGATGGGTATCGGTGTGTCCTCACAAGATGCCTCTCCGCTGTCATGGACAGAACCTCCCTAGGCTTTAATTAAAAAAAAGTCGATTTAAAAAAAAAAAAAAAATGATTTCAAGCCAATATTACCTAAGCAACTCATTGAGAGCTTCCGGCACCGACGACCAAGCCGGTATTTTTCGTGGCGCTCTTTTGCAGGAATCATTGCTCTCATGCCTAATTATCAGAAGAGGCCGAGCACATGAGCTCCACTAAAAGCCTAAAGCCTCCAGGGAGAATAAAATGTCTCCGAACATGTTTCATTTTAGAGGGGGGGGGCGGGTTATTCTCCCCCCCCTTGAGAATTGGACATACATCATTTCTCCTCGCCCCCTCTGACGTTAATTCTGTTTTTTGAGTCTTGAATAGAAATGTTCCCTGTAAACACACAGAGCAGCTGCCTGTTGGTTGCAAAGTGTTACTAATAACCAAGGAAGCCGAGACTGACCTACTTGACATTACGCATTAGTTTCGCTCCACCGCCCGTTCTGCTTTGATGTCAGCCTTTTTTTTTTTTTTCTTTCTTACCAAATGTGACTTGAAAACCACATTTGTGCTTCTTTTGAAGCTCTGTTTTTTTCCCCCGTGTCTGCTGCCCAGGAGGACGCAGAGTGACTTGTGGTGGGAGAGTGCTATGTTTTCACACCACCAATGACAGAGAGATAATAGCCAAAGAGTGTTCTATTTATCCTACTAAAAAAAAAAAAAATTCTGCTAGCTGACGCCTTCCGCCAATCTGCACATTCATATTCGGGAGGGTTGGGTTGGTGCAACCAGGTCTTGGGTTGGACTCAGAAAATGTAAGGATATGTCAATAATACAGTTTTCCCTTTAGAAGATGGCAGATAATGACTATGCGGCCCAGTTTGACCCGCCAGAATCGTCTAGCTGAGACGTGTTTTTGGGATCGTGGGCTATAATCTAAACAGGATTTTGTTTTTTTGAAGGCCTTGCAGTACAGAATTTAGGTGGAACTATACTTAAAACCTAAAAGTTTGTTTGGTCAACTGACTTTGTTAAGACTTTCTCTCACTTCCTGTTGCAAATAATAAAAAAAAAATGTACCCGGATTAATAGAAAACTATTATCGATGTATTATTTTTTGCACTGAAGCCTGCAAAGCATTGCAACCGGGATCGCTCAGACTCTGTAGACTATTTCTTCAGCACGTTGGCAGGTGCAGTCTATACTCCCCACTGTAGGTGGCGCTTGACCGACGTGGCAAGGCAGGAGGGGAAGGATTTCCTGCGGTCTCCAGGGGAAACAGCTCACTCCGATTGGACGCTGGGGTCCCTCATGACCTCTGCGGCCGTCTTGGGTGAGGGCAGAGCTTATTTAACCTCTTGCCAACCATGCTATAGCAAGAATGACAGCTACAGTGTGGTTGCACATTTCCGGGAGGGCATCTATTGACATTCTCCCAGAATCCTGCCTCCCCGCACGCCCCCCCTCAGGGTGCACATCAGGAGCGCTCAATGATCGCTGTGTCCTTAGGACACAGCTCATCACAGTTTGGGGTAAAGGGCCAATCACAGCTGGGCACAGTGTAAACAGGATTTGACGGTTATTGGCAGTCCTCTCCTCACACTGACAGTGCTTTGGGAGAGGACAGCCGTGAGGAGTGCCATCAGTGACCTGATTATCAGTGCAGCCCCATCAGTACTCATCAGTGCTGCCTGTCAGTGCCCATCAGTGCTGCCTATCAGTGCCCATCAGTGCTGCCTATCAGTGATAATCAGTGCCACCTATCAGTGCCCATCAGTGCTGCCTATCAGTGCTCATCAGTGAACATAAGTGCCGCCTATCAGTGCTGCCTATCAGTGCCCATCAGTGATGCCCAGCAGTGCTGCCTGTCAGTGCCCATCTGTGATGCTTGACAGTGCCCATCAGTGCTGCCTATCAGTTCTCATCAGTGCCCAACAGTGCTGCCTATCAGTGCCCATCAGTGCTGCCTATCAGTGCCCATCAGTGATGCCCATCAGTGCTGCCTATCAGTGCCCATCAGTGATGCCCATCAGTGATGCCTGACAGTACCCATCAGTGCTGCCTATCGGTACCCATCACTGCTGCCAATCAGTGCTCATTAGTGCCACCTATCAGTGCCCATCAGTGCCACCTAGCAGTGCTGATCAGTGCTGCCTATCAGTGCCGATCCTCGGATTATAGAAAGAGAAGCCAATAACCAGTCTTTCAGTATCAGCAGCACTGGATCATGAACCTGGAGGAGGTTGGAAGTTCCTGTGGTCTTCTGGATTATAGAAGGAAAAGCCATCAACCAGTCTTCCAGTACCAGCGGCACTGGACCATGAACCTGGAGGAGGTTGGAAGTTTCTGTTGTCATCTGGATTATATAAAGAAAGGCCATCAACCAGCAATCCAGTAGCAGCGGCACTGGATCATGAACCTGGATGAGGTTGGAAGTTCCTATGGTCTTTTGGACTAAAGAAGGAAAAGCCACCAACCAGTCTTCCAGTACCAGCGGCACTGGATCATGAACCTGGATGAGGTTGGAAGTTCCTGTGGTCTTCTGGACTATAGAAGGAAAAGCCATCAACCAGTCTTCCAGTACCAGCGGCACTGGACCATGAACCTGGAGAAGGTTGGAAGTTTCTGTTGTCATCTGGATTATATAAAGAAAGGCCATCAACCAGCAATCCAGTAGCAGCGGCACTGGATCATGAACCTGGATGAGGTTGGAAGTTCCTATGGTCTTTTGGACTAAAGAAGGAAAAGCCACCAACCAGTCTTCCAGTACCAGCGGCACTGGATCATGAACCTGGATGAGGTTGGAAGTTCCTGTGATCTTCTGGACTATAGAAGGAAAAGCCATCAACCAGTCTTCCAGTACCAGCGGTAGGGATGAGCTTCGTGTTCGAGTCGAACCCATGTTCGACTCGAACATCGGCTGTTCGATCGTTCGCCGAATTGCGAACGTTATGGGCCGTTCGCGCTAAATTCGTGTGGCGCGTCACGGCCCATAATTCACTGCGGCATCGCAGTGCATTGCTGGCTGATGATTGGCCAAGCATGCACTATGACCCGCATGCTTGGCCAATCACAGCGCCGTCAGTAGAGAGAGCTGTAATTGGCCAAAGCCAGGGTGGCTTTGGCCAATTATGGCTCAGGGGATTTAGTACACACCCCACACTATATAAGGCCGCCTGCACGGCGGCCCTGTGTAGTGTGTGTTCCGGTGTGCTGAGAGATAGAGAGAGAGAGAGACAGTGTCATTTGATTTGAGTTAGATAGATTAGGCAGAACAGTCAGTCAGTTAGCTGCACTTACAGTGTATTGTGTATATATATGCATCCCAGGTGTTGCATATATATATATACACTGTATTCAGTTTAGCTAGATCCGTTCCTGTTATCTTCTATCTAGACTATTTACATTTAATGCAGTGCGTCCTGCTCACAGTGTTCAGCTAGATCCGTTCCTGCTATTTACATTTAGTGCAGTGCGTCCTGCTCACAGTGTTCAGCTAGATCCGTTCCTGTTATCTTCTAGACTATTTACATTTAGTGCAGTGCGTCCTGCTCACAGTGTTCAGCTAGATCCGTTCCTGCAATTTACATTTAGTGCAGTGCGTCCTGCTCATAGTGTTCAGCTAGATCCGTTCCTGCTATTTACATTTAGTGCAGTGCGTCCTGCTCACAGTGTTCAGCTAGATCCGTTCCTGCTATTTACATTTAGTGCAGTGCGTCCTGCTCACAGTGTTCAGCTAGATCCGTTCCTGTTATTTACATTTAGTGCAGTGCGTCCTGCTCACAGTGTTCAGCTAGATCCGTTCCTGCTATTTACATTTAGTGCAGTGCGTCCTGCTCACAGTGTTCAGCTAGATCCGTTCCTGCTATTTACATTTAGTGCAGTGCGTCCTGCTCACAGTGTTCAGCTAGATCCGTTCCTGCTATTTACATTTAGTGCAGTGCGTCCTGCTCACAGTGTTCAGCTAGATCCGTTCCTGTTATCTTCTAGACTATTTACATTTAGTGCAGTGCGTCCTGCTCACAGTGTTCAGCTAGATCCGTTCCTGCAATTTACATTTAGTGCAGTGCGTCCTGCTCACAGTGTTCAGCTAGATCCGTTCCTGCTATTTACATTTAGTGCAGTGCGTCCTGCTCACAGTGTTCAGCTAGATCCGTTCCTGCTATTTACATTTAGTGCAGTGCGTCCTGCTCACAGTGTTCAGCTAGATCCGTTCCTGCTATTTACATTTAGTGCAGTGCGTCCTGCTCACAGTGTTCAGCTAGATCCGTTCCTGTTATCTTCTAGACTATTTACATTTAGTGCAGTGCGTCCTGCTCACAGTGTTCAGCTAGATCCGTTCCTGCAATTTACATTTAGTGCAGTGCGTCCTGCTCACAGTGTTCAGCTAGATCCGTTCCTGCTATTTACATTTAGTGCAGTGCGTCCTGCTCACAGTGTTCAGCTAGATCCGTTCCTGCTATTTACATTTAGTGCAGTGCGTCCTGCTCACAGTGTTCAGCTAGATCCGTTCCTGTTATTTACATTTAGTGCAGTGCGTCCTGCTCACAGTGTTCAGCTAGATCCGTTCCTGCTATTTACATTTAGTGCAGTGCGTCCTGCTCACAGTGTTCAGCTAGATCCGTTCCTGCTATTTACATTTAGTGCAGTGCGTCCTGCTCACAGTGTTCAGCTAGATCCGTTCCTGTTATCTTCCTACTGACAGGCAGGCTTGTCTGGTTACAGTATATAAAGCTACCTGAAGAAAATTACAGGTGTTCTATTTGATCCTATTAGTACCACGGTCAGGCAGCTAGACTATTTACATTTAGTACAGTGCGTCCTGCTCACAGTGTTCAGCTAGATCCGTTCCTGTTATCTTCCTACTGACAGGCAGGCTTGTCTGGTTACAGTATATAAAGCTACCTGAAGAAAATTACAGGTGTTCTATTTGATCCTATTAGTACCACGGTCAGGCAGCTAGACTATTTACATTTAGTACAGTGCGTCCTGCTCACAGTGTACAGCTAGATCCGTTCCTGTTATCTTCCTACTGACAGGCAGGCTTGTCTGGTTACAGTATATAAAGCTACCTGAAGAAAATTACAGGTGTTCTATTTGATCCTATTAGTACCACGGTCAGGCAGCTAGACTATTTACATTTAGTACAGTGCGTCCTGCTCACAGTGTTCAGCTAGATCCGTTCCTGTTATCTTCCTACTGACAGGCAGGCTTGTCTGGTTACAGTATATAAAGCTACTTGAAGAAAATTACAGGTGTTCTATCCCAGCTTAGTGCAGCTACAGGCCATTAGTATGTCTGGAAGGCCAAGAAGGAGAGGCAGACAGTCACAAGCCAATAAGAGAGGGCAAGCAGGCTCTGTGTCTAGTGCTGGTCGTGGAGACGGTGCATCCTCATCAGCACGTGGCCATGGGACACGCTTGGCCTTTTTTTCGGCAGCTGGCCGTGTTGAGCCGCAACATGCGGAAGACTTGGTCGAGTGGATGACCAAGCCGTCCTCATCCTCCTCATCCTCTCTCACCCATGCCCAGGGTGCTTTGTCTGGCAAAGCAGCGGCCTCTTCCCTCAGCTCAATGTCATCAGTGACTCCTTCCCTAGCTCCACCATGTCCTCATGAGGATTCCCTCGAACTGTTTGACCACAGTGTTGGGTACATGCTCCAGGAGGATGCCCAGCGTTTGGAAGGCTCTGATGACGATACTGAGCTCGATGAAGGCAGTAACATGAGCACGGACAGAGGGGGTGCCCAAGAAGGACAGCAATCTGGCAGTCATGCTCCCCCTGCTGCAGCATACTGCCAGGTTTGCTCCAGTGATGAGGAGGGAGGGGATGATGAGGTCACTGACTCAACGTGGGTGCCTGATAGGAGAGAGGAGGAGGAGGAGGAGGAGGAGGAGGAGGAGGAGGAGGAGGAGGCGGCGGCACATCACCAACGAGGCAGGATGCCCTCCAGGGGCCAGCCTAAGGGCAGCACATTGACTGCATCACACCCCAAAGCTCCACATGTGCAGGGCGCTGCAGTCTCTGCGCGTTATTCAAAAAGTTCTTTGGTGTGGGCCTTTTTTGAGACGAGTGCATCAGATCGCACCGCTGCTATTTGCAACATATGTCTCAAGCGTATCTCGCGTGGCCAAAACATCTCCCGCTTGGGTACCACATGCTTGACCAGACATATGTTGACCTGCCATGCAGTTCGTTGGCAAGCGTATCTAAAAGACCCACACCAAAGAACAAAGAGGATCTCTCCTTGCTCCTCATCAGCTGAGATTTCCAACCCCACTAGACCTTCAGTCCTCTCTGAGACCTGCAGTGAGAGGAATGAAGGTGTAGAATTAGGTGTGTCACAGCCAAGTACTTGTGGGCAATCTGCTTTTGGTACACCGACGTCAGATTGTACCAGGCAAATTTCCCTGCCCCAGCTGCTGCACCGCCGAAAGAAGTTTGCTCCCAGCCATCCACATGCCCAGCGGTTGAATGCTAGCTTGGCAAAATTGCTAGCACTTCAACTGCTGCCTTTTCAGTTGGTAGACTCTGCCCCCTTCCGTGAGTTTGTGGAATGTGCGGTTCCTCAGTGGCAGGTACCCAAACGCCACTTTTTCTCACGGAAGGCGATTCCGGCTCTCTACCGGCATGTGGAAGGCAATGTCCATGCCTCGCTGGACAGGGCGGTCAGCGGTAAGGTGCATATTACCGCTGACTCATGGTCCAGCAGGCATGGACAGGGACGTTACCTAAGTTTCACGGCGCATTGGGTGACTCTGCTGGCAGCTGGTAAGGATGCAGGACAAGGTGCAGTAGTGTTGGAGGTTGTTCCACCACCACGCCTCCAAAATGCTGATTGTGACACACCTCTCTCCTCCACCCCCTCCTCTTCTTCTTCCTCTATGGCCTCTTCCTCGGAACCAGCGGTGCTCCGTAGGCGTTCAAGGGGCTACGCAAGTACGCAGGCCAAAAGATGCCATGCGGTGCTTGAGCTGGTGTGCTTGGGGGACAGGAGCCACACTGGGGCAGAGGTTTTGTCAGCTCTGCAGGGGCAGGTTCAGAGGTGGTTGACGCCACGCCAACTTAAGGCAGGAATGGTGGTTTGCGACAATGGCACCAACCTCCTCTCTGCCCTCCGACAGGGACAAATGACCCATGTGCCCTGTTTGGCTCACGTCCTTAACTTGGTGGTGCAGCGGTTCTTGGGCAGGTACCCGGGCTTACAGGATGTCCTGAGGCAGGCCAGGAAAGTCTGTGTGCATTTCCGCCGGTCATATAATGCCAGTGCTCGGCTGACGGACCTCCAAAAGGAGTTTAACCTGCCCAAGAACCGCCTAATCTGTGACATGCCCACCAGGTGGAACTCAACGTTGGCCATGCTGCAGCGGCTGCACACGCAGCAGAGGGTCATCAATGACTACCTGTGCGACTATGGCACCAGGACAGGGTCAGGGGAGCTTGGTTTTTTTTCCCCACGCCAGTGGGCCATGATCAGGGATGCATGCACTGTCCTGTCACCATTCGAGGAGGCCACGAGGATGGTGAGCAGTGACAGTGCATGCATCAGTGACACTGTCCCCCTTGTCCACCTGTTGGAGCACACGCTGCGTGGAATAATGGACAGGGCACTTGAGGCAGAACAGAGGCAGGAAGAGGAGGACTTCCTTAGCTCTCAAGGCCCCCTTTATCCAGACAGTGTTCCTGCGTGCCCGCCGATCACACAGGAAGAGGACGAGGAGGAAGAGGAGGAGGAGGAAGATTGTGTCAGTATGGAGGTGGAGCCTGGCACTCAGCATCAGCAGCAGTCTTTAAGGGATCAGTCCCAAGAAACACATGGACTTGTACGTGGCTGGGAGGAGGTGGCTGCGGACCATGTCGTTCTTAGTGACCCAGAGGACTCCGGACCGAATGCCTCAGCAAACCTACGCTGCATGGCCTCCCTGATCCTGCAAAGCCTGCGTAAGGATCCTCGTATTCGTGGTATCAAGGAGAAGGACCAATACTGGCTGGCAACCCTCCTTGATCCACGTTACAAGGGTAAGGTTGCGGACCTTATCTTGCCATCGCAGAGGGAGCAGAGGATGAAACATCTTCGGGAGGCCTTGCAGAAAGGTCTGTGCAACGCGTTCCCAGAGACTGGGAGGTTACAAACTCCTGTTTCTGGACAACGTGTTGCTGAGGCTTCGGTCAGTCAAAGAAGGAGCGGTGGAGAAGGTGGCCGTCTGACCGATGCGTTCAGACAATTTTTTGGTCCGCAGCCCCAAGGTATGATCGGTTCCAGCAACCATCGCCAGCGTCTGTTTTATATGGTGCAGGAATACCTAGGGGCAAGATCAGACTTGGACACCTTTCCCACCGAAAATCCTCTGGGTTACTGGGTCTTGAGGATGGATCACTGGCCAGAGCTTGCACAGTATGCAATTGAGCTACTGGCCTGTCCTGCATCCAGCGTTCTTTCGGAACGCACATTCAGTGCTGCTGGAGGCGTGGTAACCGATCACAGGGTGCGTCTGTCCACCGACTCGGTCGATCGGCTGACCTTCATAAAAATGAATGAGTCTTGGATCACCACCAGCTACCAAGCACCTGATGTTGATGTAACCGAATAATTTTTTTTGAAATCTCAGATCCCTTCAAAGACTGCCTATGCTGATGCTGAGTGACTATCCCTGAGTAATTATCCTCTTCCTCCTCAATCATCACGCTGATAGCTTGTAAGAACATTTTTGGTTCTGGGCGCCACCACCAGTGCCTAAGGCCCAATTTTTCAGCCCCTGTTTAACAGGGGCGTGTAATTACAATTTTTGATGTAATACTTTGCAGCAGGGCTCGTTCCTGCATTCCAACTAGAGTGTCTGTGAGGGGTTGCAGTGTTGTGGCACCAGCACCAGTGCCTAAGGCCCAATTTTTCTGCCCCTGTCTAACAGGGGCGTGTAATTACAATTTTTGATGCAATACTTTGCAGCAGGGCTCGTTCCTGCGTTCCAACTAGAGTGTCTGTGAGGGGTTGCAGTGTTGTGGCACCAGCACCAGTGCCTAAGGCCCAATTTTTCTGCCCCTGTCTAACAGGGGCGTGTAATTACAATTTTTGAAGCAATACTTTGCAGCAGGGCTCGTTCCTGCGTTCCAACTAGAGTGTCTGTGAGGGGTTGCAGTGTTGTGGCACCAGCACCAGTGCCTAAGGCCCAATTTTTCTGCCCCTGTCTAACAGGGGCGTGTAATTACAATTTTTGAAGCAATACTTTGCAGCAGGGCTCATTCCTGCGTTCCAACTAGAGTGTCTGTGAGGGGTTGCAGTGTTGTGGCACCAGCACCAGTGCCTAAGGCCTAATTTTTCAGCTCCTGTTCAACAGGGGCATGTAATTACAATTCTTGATCTAATATTTCACAGCAGGGCCCTGTGAGGGCTTACAGTGTTGTGGCCACAGCAATACCTAAGGCCCAAATTTCTGCTGAGTATATAGGGCAGGACCCTACTTTCAAACATCTAACTTACAAATGACTCCTACTTGCAAACGGAAGGAGACAACAGGAAGTGAGATGAAATCTACCCCTAGGAAGGGAAATTCTCTCCTGTAAGAGTTAATATGGGAAAACAATTTCTCCTTTCCACTGATGCTTTCCAATCCTTGTTCCACAAAAAAACCCAAATTTTCAAAAAACATTTTTCATTGGGACAAAAAAGTGAGGTGAAATCTTCTGAAGAGGAGGAAAGACAGCAAAACAAATGTCACAGGGGTGATAACCCTTCCCTATGTTTTCCAAAAAGCTTAGAAAAGATTTTTTGGCTGGAGCTAAACACGTTAAAAATGTTCAAAATTACAAACAGATTCTACTTAACAACAAACCTACAGTCCCTGTCTTGTTTGCACCGCCTGTATACTGCTGTTCAGAGTATATAGGGCCTGGTGGCCCCACACCTTTCCTTATTTTAATTTGGGTGCGGGGTTCCCCTTAATATCCATACAAGACCCAAAGGGCCTGGTAATGGACTGGGGGGTACCCATGCCGTTTGTCTCACTGATTTTCATCCATATTGCCATGACCCGACATGACATTAAACCCGCAAGCAGTTTTAAATGAGATTTTTTCCTTTAAAAATGACATTTGGTGCAGGGACTGTTCTAAACATGGGAAACACGCGTCACTTTACAGGCATACTATAGACACCCCCCAGGTACGATATTTAAAGGAATATTTCACTTTTTTTTTTTACTTTAAGCATCATTAAAATCACTGCTCCCGAAAAAACGGCCGTTTTTAAAAGTTTTTTTTGCATTGATACATGTCCCCTGGGGTAGGACCCGGGTCCCCAAACCCTTTTTAGGACAATACCATGCAAATTAGCCTTTAAAATGAGCACTTTTGATTTCGAACGTTCGAGTCCCATAGACGTCAATGGGGTTCTAACGTTCGTGCGAACTTTCGGTCCGTTCGCGGGTTCTGGTGCGAACCGAACCGGGGGGTGTTTCGGCTCATCCCTAACCAGCGGCACTGGACCATGAACCTGGAGGAGGTTGGAAGTTACTGCTGTCATCTGGATTACAGTGGCTTGCGAAAGTATTCGGCCCCGTTGAACTTTTCAACCTTTTGCCACATTTCAGGCTTCAAACATAAAGATATAAAATTTTAATTTTTTGTGAAGAATCACCAACAAGTGGGACACAATTGTGAAGTGGAACGAAATCTATTGGATATTTTAAACTTTTTTAGCAATTAAAAAACTGAAAAGTGGTGCGTGCAAAATTATACGGCCCCTTTACTTTCAGTGCAGCAAACTCACTCCAGAAGTTCAGCGAGGATCTCTGAATGATCCAATGTTGTCCTAAATGACTGATGGTGATAAATAGAATCCACCTGTGTGTAATCAAGTCTCTGTATAAATGCACCTGCTCTGTGATAGTCTCAGGGTTCTGTTGAAACCGCAGAGAGCATCATGAAGACCAAGGAACACACCAGGCAGGTCCGTAATACTGTTGTGGAGAAGTTTAAAGCCGGATTTGGATACAAAAAGATTTCCCAAGCTTTAAACATCCCAAGGAGAACTGTGCAAGCGATCATTTTGAAATGGAAGGAGTATCAGACCACTGCAAATCTACCAAGACCTGGCTGTCCCTCTAAACTTTCAGCTCAGACAAGGAGAAGACTGATCAGAGATGCAGCCAAGAGGCCCATGATCACTCTGGATGAACTGCAGAGAACTACAGCTGAGGTGGGAGTCTGTCCATAGGACAACAATCAGTCGTACACTGCACAAATCTGGCCTTTATGGAAGAATGGCAAGAAGAAAGCCATTTCTCAAAGATATCCATAAAAAGTCTCGTCTAAAGTTTGCCACAAGCCACCTGGGAGACACACCAAACATGTGGAAGAAGATGCTCTGGTCCGATGAAACCAAAATCGAACTTTTTGGCCACAATGCAAAACGATATGTTTGGCGTAAAAGCAACACAGCTCATCACACAACACACCATCCCCACTGTCAAACATGGTGGTGGCAGCATCATGGTTTGGGCCTGCTTTTCTTCAGCAGGGACAGGGAAGATGGTTAAAATTGAGGGGAAGATGGATGCAGCCAAATACAGGACCATTCTGGATGAAAACCTGTTGGAGTCTACAAAAGACCTGAAACTGGGACGGAGATTTATCTTCCAACAAGACAATGATCCCAAACATACAGCAAAATCTACAAAGGAATGGTTCATAAATAAACGTATCCAGGTGTTAGAATGGCCAAGTCAAAGTCTAGACCTGAATCCAATCGAGAATCTGTGGAAAGAGCTGAAAACTGCTGTTCACAAACGCTCTCCATCCAACCTCACTGAGCTCGAGCTGTTTTGCAAGGAAGAATGGGCAAGAATTTCAGTCTCTCGATGTGCAAAACTGACAGAGACATACCCCAAGCGACTTGCAGCTGTAATCGCAGCAAAAGGTGGCTCTACAAAGTATTAACGCAAGGGGGCCGAATAATTTTGCACGCCGCACTTTTCATTTTTTTATTAGTTAAAAAAGTTTCAAAAATCCAAAAGATTTTGTTCCACTTCACAATTGTGTCACACTTGTTGGTGATTCTTCACAAAAAATAAAAATTTTATATCTTTATGTTTGAAGCCTGAAATGTGGCAAAAGGTTGAAAAGTTCAAGGGGGCCGAATACTTTCGCAAGCCACTGTATATAAGGAGAAGCCATCAACCAGTCTTCCAGTACCAGGGGCACTGGATCATGAACCTGGAGGAGGTTGGATGTTTCTGTAGTCCTCCAGATTATAGAAGAAGACGCCATCAACCAGTCTTCGAGTGCCACCAACACTGGATCATGAACGTGGAGGTGGTTGGAAGTCACATGAGTGCCATTTTGAACATGATTTTCAGGTAACTAGAAGTGTATTAAGAAAAAAGTCAAAACCAAGTGAGAGGGAAAGGGGTTACTCTTTTTTTATTTCGACTTTTTTTTAGGTAAAATTGGGCCTTTAAAGCAGCAAACAAAAAAAAGGGAGGCGAATTGGCTCCCTGTACAGCTATTGGGGATTGGCCATAAAAAGAGGCACACAGAAGTGAGACTAAAGAACTTGCTAAAATTGTTCCCTTATAACGCGAAACCTGTTAAAACATCAGTGCCCTCACAATCCACAGCACAAAGAAAATACATTTCCTTTGCATGACAAGCATTTGTGAGATTGCATTTGAAGTGTAACAGTACGGTTATCAAGTTTTCAAGCAGTTACTTGAGAGTTACAGTATATATCCATTCTACAAAGTAGAGTCATTATAGACAAGACATCCTATGTTGGATCTATTCCTTCAAGCAGTGTGCTTGACAACTCTATTTTTACTTTAGACAGAAGAGTAGAGTACATTGTTTAAAGGATAAGTTGGGAGACATTGTCTAAAAGTTCTTACCAGAGGACAGTTATTGAAGGTTAAAGCTTTGCACCGGCTTGAAAAAAAGTGTTAGCAGTAGTTGACGAGCTCCATTTATAACTTCTGTGGTGGATGTTTAGGAGGAACCTTACAAGGGGTGAGCCAAAAGAGTGTAGTACAACATGTAAGGTGTGTGATCTGATAAGAGCGGTGCACTAGCACCACCCTTATCAGATCACACAGGCATGTACTAATAGTGTGTGTTTGTTATTGTGCGTTTGCCAAATTTAAAGTGTCTATCATGTGTGATTTATTTGCTGGAAGCAATCAAAGAGATGAGGCAACTAGTGTTAAAAAGTCTTCTGTCTGTTGGCTCCCAGCTTCACCAGGCCCTTCCTTCCTTAGATTGACTGCTATTCCCACCTGGTCCCTCCTTTCTTAGACTGACTGCCAGCTCTCCCAGGTTCCACCCTTCCTTAGATTGACTGCCAGAAACATCAAGTTCCAGCCTTCCTTAGCTTGATTGCCAGATCCACCAGTTTCCACTCCTCCTTAGCTTGACTCCCGGCTCAACCAGGTTCTAACCTTTCTTAGATTGACAGCCAGATCTACCAGGTTCCATCCTTCCTTCACTTGACTGCCTTCCCCCCAGGTTCCATCCTTCCTTAGATTGACTGCCAGATGCACCAGTTCTCACTTTTCCTTAGTTTGACTTCCAGCAACACCAGATTCCATCCTTCCTCAGCTTGACTGCCATTCCCACCAGGTTCTAGCCTTCCTTAGCTTGACTGCCATTCCCCCCAGGTTCCCCCCTTCCTTAGATTGACTGCCAGATCCACCAGGTTCCACAATTCCTTAGATTGACTTCCAGCAACACCCAGTTCCAGCCTTCCTTAGCTTGATTGCCAGATCCACCGGTTTCTACTCCTCCTTAGCTTGACTGCCGGCTCAACCAGGTTCTAGCCTTTCTTAGATTGACAGCCAGATCTACCAGGTTCCATCCTTCCTTAGCTTGACTGCCTTCCCCCCAGGTTCCATCCTTCCTTAGATTGACTGCCAGATGCACCAGTTCTCACTTTTCCTTAGTTTGACTTCCAGCAACACCAGATTCCATCCTTCCTAAGCTTGACTGCCATTCCCACCAGGTTCTAGCCTTCCTTAGCTTGACTGCCATTCCCCCCAGGTTCCCCCCTTCCTTAGATTGACTGCCAGATCCACCAGGTTCCATCCTTCCTTAGCATGACTGCCATTCCCCCCAGATTCTATCCTTTCTTAGCTTGACTGCCAAATCCACCAGGTTTCACTCTTCCTTAGTTTGACTGCCAGATCCACCAGGTTCCATCCTTCCTTAGCATGACTGCCATTCCCCCCAGGTTCCATCCTTTCTTAGCTTGACTGCCAGATCCATCAGGTTTCACTCTCCCTTAGTTTGACTGGCGGCAACACCAGGTTCCATCCTTCCTCAGCTTGACTGGCATTCCCACCAGATTCTAACCTTACTTAGCTTGACTGCCATTTCCCCCAGGTTCCACCCTTTCTTAGCTTGACTGTCAGATTCACCAGGTTCCACTCTTCCTTAGCTTGACTGCCAGCTCCTTCAAGTTCCATCCTTCCTTATATTGACTGCCAGATCCACCAGGTTCCATCCTTCCTTAGCTTGACTGCCATTACCACCAGCTTCCACCCTTCCTTAGCTTGACTGCCAGATTCACCATGTTTCATCGTTATTTAGCTTGACTGCCATCTCCACCAGGTTCCAGCTTTCCTTAGCTTGACTGCCAGATCCACCAGGTTCCACCTTTCCTCAAACTGACTGCCACCAACACCAGTTTCCAACCTTCCTTAGCCTACTTCCATTCCCACCAGGTTCCAGCCTTCCTTAGCGTGCCTGCCAGATCCACTAGGCTCCACCCTTCCTTAGGTCGACTGCAATTCCCACCAGGTTCCAGACCTCCTTATCTTGACTGCCATTTACACCAGGTTCCAGCCTTCTTTAGCTTGACTGCCAGATCTACCAGGTTCCAACCTTCCTTGGCTTGACTGCCAGGTCCACCAGGTTCCACCCTCCCTTATATTGACTGACAGTTCCTCCAGGTTCCATCCTTCCTTAGTTTGACTGCCAGATCCACCAGCCTCTCCCCCTTCTTTAGACTGTTTGCCAGTCTCACTATGTCCCATCCTTCCTTATCTTGACTTCCAGCAGCGTCCAAGGGGTAGTGGGGAATGGGAGGGCTCATCAGGGAGAGGCAGCTAAGTAGCATAACTGCAATCTGCATTGGACTGTTACTTGGTCTGGGTCCACACAGCAGTCCGCCATTCTTTGATTATGTACAATGGAAAATCACAAAAACCCAAACACACAACAATCGACTTTACATAACCATGTAGACAAACGAAAACACAAATCCTTCACATGATTCTTTCATTCGTTCTTTTCAGATCTGAACTGTCCACACGTGAAAGCCTAGAACCAAAGTGAGCGCATACTTCACACATCAAAAGTGCATTTCATGCACAATGCAGATTCGGAATTCAAAGAACCTTTTCTGATCCTAAACACCAGAGAGAGAAGAGAGAGAAAGTGATGGAATTCGCTCCCCGAGGTCTTCCCAAGCTGGCCGTGACGCAGATGGTCATGTCCCAGACGATTCCATTAACCACCAGGTTCCTTTGTTCTGTCAAAATACATTGATGGAAGAAGTCCACGTCACCTTTGAAGTGTCCGATACCGAGCACTGTAACTATGACATCTATAACGTATTTACTGTTACAATTGTACAAACTTTATTAATTATGCTTAAAGCTGAAGTTTATCCTCTTAAATGTTGCATTCCCTGGCACCCCCCCCCCCCCCCATCAATATGCTAATGAGATTTTTAAATCAAACTTCTCCATTTTTATTAAATACCTTATTTTATGTTCATTGAGATCCTAACTGGGTCTCTGTGCCTCTCTATGCGATGCAGGCAGATCATGGCTGGTGGGAGGGGTCAGTGCTCTTAGATCTGATGCAAGCAGTGGCCTGGCTCATGGAGGGGCCCCTTTCCTTATTCATTACATAAATAGTTGATAGAATTAAAATCATTTTCAAACAATAAGCAAACATGCCATAAATCAAAGACTAAATCAACACAAAGGGCACAGTACAGGGGGGGTTATTGAGGGCATAGTACATGGGGTTCAGGAGGGCACAGTACAGGGGGGGTCAGGAGGGCACAGTACAGGGGGGGAGGCAGAAGTGCACAGTGCAGGGGGGTCAGGAGGGCACAGCACGGGGGGGGGGGGTCAGGCGGGCACAGTACAGGGGGAGGCAGAAGGGAACAGTACAGGCAGGGATCAGGAGGGCAGAGTACAGGGGGGGAAGAAGGGCACAGTACATGGGGGGGGGTTTAGGAGGGCATAGTACAGAAGGGAGGCAGAAGGGAACAGTACATGGGGGGTCAGGGGGGTACAGTACAGGGGAGGCAGAAAGGCACAGTACAGGGGGGAGGCAGAAGGGAACAGTACAGGCAGGGGTCAGGAGGGCACAGTACAGGGGAAGGCCAAACGGCACAGTACAGGGGGGGTCAGGAGGGCACAGACCAGGGGGAGGCAGAAGGGCACAGTGCAGGGGGGTCAGGAGGGAACAGTACAGGCAGGGGTTAGGAGGGCACAGTACAGGGGGAGGCAGAAGGGCACAGTACAGGGGTGGGTCAGGAGGGCAAAGTACAGAAGGGAGGCAGAAGGGAACAGTACAGGCATGGGTTAGGAGGGCACAGTACAGGGGGAGGCAGAAGGGCACAGTACAGGGGTGGGTCAGGAGGGCAAAGTACAGAAGGGAGGCAGAAGGAAACAGTACAGGCATGGGTTAGGAGGGCACACTACAGGGGGGGAGGCAGAAGGGCACAGTACAGGCAGGAGTCCACAGTACAGGGGGGAGGCAGAAGGGCACAGTACAGGGAGGAGGCAGGAGGGCACAGTACAGGGTGGTTCAGGAGGGCACAGTACAGGGGGGAGGCAGAAGGGCACAGTACAGGGAGGAGGCAGGAGGGCACAGTACAGGGTGGTTCAGGAGGGCACAGTACAGGGGGGAGGCAGAAGGGCACAGTACAGGGAGGAGGCAGGAGGGCACAGTACAGGGTGGTTCAGGAGGGCACAGTACAGGGGGGAGGCAGAAGGGCACAGTACAGGGAGGAGGCAGGAGGGCACAGTACAGGGTGGTTCAGGAGGGCACAGTACAGGGGGGAGGCAGAAGGGCACAGTACAGGGGGAGGCAGAAGGGCACAGTACAGGGGGAGGCAAAAGGGCATTGTACAGGGGGGTCAGGAGGGCACAGTACAGGGGGAGGCAGAAGGGCACAGTACAGGGGGAGGCAGAAGAGCACAGTACAGGGGAGGTCAGGAGGGCAACATACTGGGATCAGGAGGGCAAAGTACAGGTTCCGGGACGATGGCCATCCCGGGAAAGCTTATTAAAAGGCATGCCTATCCCAGCAAATCTGGAGGTAGTTGGCAAGTATGATGTAATGGAAGACTATCATGGGGCCCCCCATGCACCTGGGGCCACTGGGCAGTGCCCAAGGGTGTCCATCTATTAAGACAGCCCTGACCCTGATGCAAGCAGTGGGCTGGAACTTAGAAGGAGTTATGCTAATAATCAAAAAGCCTTCTGGGCCATCCCGGCATGCAAAGCTCAGCCACTTCTGGGTAACGTCAGAGCTTCCTGCTAAGCCCCACCTCATGCATTCCAATTGGCCAATCTCTATGATGGGCAATGGTTGGCTAATTGGAATGTGCGGGGGTGGGGCTTGGCTGGAACTTCAGATTTCCCCCTCAACTTCTTTCTCAGTGACAATGGTCACAAGTACAAACAGAGAAGGTGAAGCCACACCATAATCAGACGTTACTCAACACTGCAGCTCCAATCTCTGCTGGGCACACCTGTCTCAATTAGGAGCTCCTAAATCGACTGCTGGACTACTGACACCAGTACAGGTCCAGGATAGTTAGTCTATTGAACTCTGATTTGAACATGATGGGATGTGTGAAAGTTTGTGTAGCCACTCTTCCATAATCAGTTAGGTCGTTACTCAGCATTGCAGTCTCTGCTGTGCACACCTGTCTCAGTCAAGAGTTCTTAAATTGACTGCTGGACATTCAGCCTGTGCCTGATCAACAGGTTAGTCTATCAGCTCATACCCTGGATTTAGTTCTGCCTGACTTTTGTCTGTTCGTATCATGGGTTAGTCCCGAAGATTATTTGGACTACGTTTGTCCTCACCTTATCTGAGCCCATCCTACTCATCAGCCTGCTAGTTGGTTGTCACCCTCAGTGTGTCCAGTGAACTCTGATTGGAACATGATGGGAGGTGTGAAGGTTTGTGTAGCCACCCTTCCATCATAACGTCAGGTCGTTACTCATCATCACTGCAACACCAGTCTCTGCTGGGCACACCTGTCTCAATTAAGAGTTCCTAAATCAACTGCTGGACATTCACCCTGTGCCTGACTGACAGGTTAGTCTATTGAACAACTCTGATTGGTAGATAATGGGATGTGTGAAAGGTTGTGTAGCCACCCTTCCATCATCAGTTAGGTGTTCTTAAATTGACTGCTGGCACCAGAACAGGTCCAGGACAATGGAAAGGAGGAGCTTCCAGTTCAATGAAAGATGTAAAGGCAAAATGTTGATTGGCCGAGAACTAAAACAATCAATCTGGAGCCTTCGCCATCTGCTGGTTGTCACCCAGCACTGCAGGTCATTTCTCTGCTGGGCACACCTGTCTCAATTAAGAATTCCTAAATCGACTGCTGAACATTCAGCCTGTGCCAGGTTAGTCTATTGAACTCTGATTGGAAGATGATGGGATGTGTGAAAAGTTGTGTAGCCACCCTTCCATCATCGGTCGGGTCGTTACCCAGCACTGCAGCTCAAGTCTCGGCTGGGCACACCTGTCTCAATTAGGTGTTCTTAAATTGACTGCTGGCACCAGAACAGGCCCAGGATAGTGGAAAGGAGCTTCCAGTACAATGCAAAATGTTGATTGACCAAGAACTAGAACAATCTGCCTGATTGGCAGGTTAGTCTATTGAACTCTGATTGGAAGATGATGGGATTTGTCAAAGGTTGTGTAGCCACCCTTCCATAATTGGTCGGGTTGTTTCTCAGCACTGCAGCTCAAGTCTCTACTGTGCACACCTGTCTTAATTAGATGTTCTTAAATTGACTGCTGGACATTCAGCCTGTGCCTGATCAACAGGTTAGTCTTTCAACTCATACCCTGGATTCAGGCCTGCCTGACTTCTGTTTGCTCGTATCATGGGTTAGTCCCAAAGAATATTTGGACTGTGTTTGTCCTCACCTTATCTGAGGCCATCTTACTCATCAGCCTGCTAGTTGGTTGTCACCCTCGGTGACACAGTGCGTCCACTGAACTCTGATTGGAAGATGATGGGATGTGTGAAAGGTTGTGTAGCCACCCTTCCATCATCAGTCGAGTCGTTGCTCAGCACTGCAGCTCAAGTATCTATTGGGCACACCTGTCTCAGTTAGGTGTTCTTAAGTTGACTGCTGATCCGCTGGCACCAGAACAGGTCCAGGACAATGGAAAGGAGGAGCTTCCAGTTCAATGAAAGATGTAAAGGCAAAATGTTGATTGGCCAAGAACTAAAACAATCAATCTGGAGGCTTCGCCATCTGCTGGTTGTCACCCAGCACTGCAGGTCATTTCTCTGCTGGACACACCTGTCTCAATTAGGAATTCTTAAATTGACTGCTGGACATTCAGCCTGTGCCTGACCAACAGGTTAGTCTATTGAACTCTGATTGGTAGATGATGGGATGTGTGGAAGGTTGCGTAGCCACCCTTCCATATGCATTGTCTGGGGCGGGTGTTAATTGTTGGAGTTGCACAGCTAAACGGTAAAACTGCCACCACGGGGATATTAAACAACGTTATACAATGTGTCATTATACCGCGTCACGTTGTTTTCCTTTTCACGTATTCCAAGCTTTTCCTTTATCTGCACTTTTACTCCATCCTGTAAAAGGATTCTGTCTTCTACAAATTCACGCTTGTTTGCACCTAGACAGGAGGGTCCTCAGCTGCTGAGCAAGCTGCACCCCCCCCCCACCCCCCACCCCCGGGGGATGGGACTAGCAAAGACAGCAAAGTCGCTGACCTATTTTTATCTGCTTGTCACAAAGTTCACATTAAGTTTCTTGCTTGGCTCTTGTCTGCCTGAACACCTTCTACCGAGGAGTGCAGATGTAGACCGGGGGGGGGGGGGGGGGGGGACCTCTGACTTCCATATATCACACACTCGGGACTCGTTCATGCGATGGCGTTGCAGTGATGTCCATGCTGCCGTGAGCTTTACCTGTGCGACTCACATTAAATGTGTTGGTGTGATGCAGCAGACATGCATCATCTAGCCCTTTTCCTGCTCAGCCTGACTGTCCCTGGCCCCGCCCCCTTTCATTGGATTCCAGCTCTTTCAATCATGGAAGCTCAGTGACACATGTGGGCGTAACCAACTGCAAGAAACGCCCACTCCCGTCAGAATGACACCCACCCATCATGGCAATTTGATATTTGCATAACCCCTCCCACTCAAGGCTCTTGAGAGGGGCACTGAGGCCGGGGGGGAAAGGGGGGGGCCCTGCTGGCCCCTCCCACCAGGCATGATCTGCCTGCATTGCATAGAGAAGCAGAGAGACCCGGTGATGATATCTATAGGTTTAAAATAAGGTATTAGGGATGCACCGATATAATCTAAAATTATTTGCCGATAGAAAAAAAAAAAGCGCAGATAATGGCATGCTGCATCCCACTGACTTCAATGCAAAATCACGCCCCATTAGCTTCAATGCAAAAACGCATCCCATTGACTTCAATTTAAACCCCCCCCCCCATTGACCTCAATTCATAATTGCTTCCCAATTGACTTCAATGCAAAATCACATTTCCTTTGACTGCTATGCCAAAAAACGCCCCCTATTGACTGCAATGCAAAATCGGGTCCCATTGATTTTAATGCAAAAATGCCCTCTATTGACTGCAATGCAAAATCGCGTCCCATTGAGTCCAATGCAAAAACGACACCCCTATTGACAGCAATTCAAAATTGCATCTCATTGACTTCAATGCAAAAACGTCCCCCTATTGACTGCAATGCAAAATCGCGTCCTTTGACTTCAATGCAAAAACGACACCCCTATTGACAGCAATTCAAAATTGCATCTCATTGATTTCAATGCAAAAACGTCCCCTATTGGTTGCAGTACAAAATTGCATCCCATTGACTTCAATGCAAATACTTCCCCTATTGACTGCAAAGCAAAGTCGCTTCCCATTGTATGCAATGCAAAATCACATCCCATTGACTTCAATGCAAACATGCCCCCTATTGACTGCAATGCAAAATTGCATCCTATTGATGTCAATGCAAAATCACCACCCATGGACTTCAATGCAAACATGCCTCATATTAACTTCAATGCAAAATTTCATCCCGTTGACTTAAATGCAAAATTGGGTCCCATTGACTTTAATGCAAAATTACGTCCCATTGACTTCAATGCAAACACCCCCCCCCCTATTAACTGAAATGCAAAACTGCATCCCATTGACTTCAATGCAAAATTGGGTCCTGAGATTGAACCCTATTGATCATCTGTGGGGCATCCTCAAACGGAAGGTGGAGGAGTGCAAGGTCTCTAACATCCACCAGCTCCGTGATGTCATCATGGAGGAGGGGAAGAGGACTCCAGTGACAACCTGTGAAGCTCTGGTGACCTCCATGCCCAAGAGGGTTAAGGCAGTGCTGGAAAATAATGTTATATAATATAATATAATGATGTAAGGGGGGCTCTGGAGTCATATCTGATGTAAGGGGGGCTCTGGTGTCATATCTGATGAAAGGGGGGCTCTGGTGTCATATCTGATGTAAGGGGGGCTCTGGTGTCATATCTGATGTAAGGGGGGGCTCTGGTGTCATATCTGATGTAAGGGGGGCTCTGATGTCATATCTGATGTAAGGGGGGCTCTGGTGTCATATCTGATGTAAGGGGGGCTCTGATGTCATATCTGATGTAAGGGGGCTCTGGTGTCATATCTGATGTAAGGGGGCTCTGGTGTCACATCTGATGTAAGGGGGGCTCTGGTGTCATATCTGATGTAAAGGGGGGCTCTGGTGTCATATCTGATGTAAGGGGGCTCTGGTGTCATATCTGATGTAAGGGAGGGCTCTGGTGCCATATCTGATGTAAGGGGGGCTCTGGTGTCATATCTGATGTAAGGGGGGGCTCTGGTGTCATATCTGATGTAAAGGGGGGCTCTGGTGTCATATCTGATGTAAGGGGGCTCTGGTGTCATATCTGATGTAAAGGGGGGGCTCTGGTGTCATATCTGATGTAAGGGGGGCTCTGGTGTCATATCTGATGTAAAGGGGGGGCTCTGGTGTCATATCTGATGTAAAGGGGGGCTCTGGTGTCACATCTGATGTAAGGGGGCTCTGGTGTCATATCTGATGTAAGGGGGGCTCTGGTGCCATATCTGATGTAAGGGGGGCTCTGGTGTCATATCTGATGTAAGGGGGGGGGGGGGCTCTGGTGTCATATCTGATGTAAGGGGGGCTCTGGTGTCATATCTGATGTAAGGGGGATCTGGTGTCATATCTGATGTAAGGGGGGCTCTGAAGTCATATCTGATGTAAGGGGGGCTCTGATGTCATATCTGATGTAAGGGGGGCTCTGGTGTAATATCTGATGTAAGGGGGGCTCTGGTGTCATATCTGATGTAAGGGGGGCTCTGGTGCCATATCTGATGTAAGGGGGGCTCTGGTGTAATATCTGATGTAAGGGGGGCTCTGGTGTCATATCTGATGTAAAGGGGGGCTCTGGTGTCATATCTGATGTAATATGATGTAAGGGGGGCTCTGGTGCCATATCTGATGTAAGGGGGGCTCTGGTGTAATATCTGATGTAAGGGGGGCTCTGGTGTCATATCTGATGTAAGGGGGGGGGCTCTGGTGTCATGTCTGATGTAAGGGGGGGGGGCTCTGGTGTCATATCTGATGAAAGGGGGGCTCTGGTGTCATATCTGATGAAAGGGGGGCTCTGGTGTCATATCTGATGTAAGGGGGGCTCTGGTGTCATATCTGATGTAAGGGGGGCTCTGGTGTCATATCTGATGTAAGGGGGGCTCTGGTGTCATATCTGATGTAAGGGGGGCTCTGGTGTCATATCTGATGTAAGGGGGGGTTCTGGTGTCATATCTGATGTAAGGGGGGCTCTGGAGTCATATCTGATGTAAGGGGGGCTCTGATGTCATATCTGATGTAAGGGGGCTCTGGTGTCATATCTGATATAGGGGGGCTCTGGTGTCATATCTGATATAGGGGGGCTCTGGTGTCATATCTGATGTAAGGGGGGGCTCTGGTGTCATATCTGATGTAAGGGGGCTCTGGTGTCATATCTGATGTAAGGGGGCTCTGGTGTCATATCTGATGTAAGGGGGCTCTGGTGTCATATCTGATATAGGGGGGCTCTGGTGTCATATCTGATGTAAGGGGGGCTCTGGTGTCATATCAGATGTAAGGGGGGCTCTGGTGTCATATCTGATGTAAGGGGGCTCTGGTGTCATATCTGATGTAAGGGGGGCTCTGGTGTCATATCTGATGTAAGGGGGGCTCTGATGTCATATCTGATGTAAGGGGGCTCTGGTGTCATATCTGATATAGGGGGGCTCTGGTGTCATATCTGATGTAAGGGGGGCTCTGGTGTCATATCTGATGTAAGGGGGCTCTGGTGTCATATCTGATATAGGGGGGCTCTGGTGTCATATCTGATGTAAGGGGGGGCTCTGGTGTCATATCTGATGTAAGGGGGCTCTGGTGTCATATCTGATATAGGGGGGCTCTGGTGTCATATCTGATGTAAGGGGGGGCTCTGGTGTCATATCAGATGTAAGGGGGGCTCTGGTGTCATATCTGATGTAAGGGGGGCTCTGGTGTCATATCTGATGTAAGGGAGGTCTCTGGTGTCATATCTGATGTAAGGGGGGGGCTCTGGTGTCATATCTGATGTAAGGGGGGGGGGTTGGTGTCATATCTGATGTAAGGGGGGCTCTGGTGTCATATCTGATGTAAGGGGGGCTCTGGTGTCATATCTGATATAAGGGGGGGGGGGCTCTGGTGTCATATCTGATGTAAAGGGGGGCTCTAGTGTCATATCTCATGTAAGGGGGGGGGGGGGTTGGTGTCATATCTGATGTAAGGGGGGGGGTTGGTGTCATATCTGATGTAAGGGGGGCTCTGGTGTCATATCTGATGTAAGGGGGGCTCTGGTGTCATATCTGATATAAGGGGGGGGGGGGGCTCTGGTGTCATATCTGATGTAAGGGGAGCTCTGGTGTCATATCTGATGTAAAGGGGGGCTCTGGTGTCACATCTGATGTAAGGGGGCTCTGGTGTCATATCTGATGTAAGGGGGGCTCTGGTGCCATATCTGATGTAAGGGGGGCTCTGGTGTCATATCTGATGTAAGGGGGGGGGGGGCTCTGGTGTCATATCTGATGTAAGGGGGGCTCTGGTGTCATATCTGATGTAAGGGGGATCTGGTGTCATATCTGATGTAAGGGGGGCTCTGGTGCCATATCTGATGTAAGGGGGGCTCTGGTGTAATATCTGATGTAAGGGGGGCTCTGGTGTCATATCTGATGTAAAGGGGGGCTCTGGTGTCACATCTGATGTAAGGGGGCTCTGGTGTCATATCTGATGTAAGGGGGGCTCTGGTGTCATATCTGATGTAAGGGGGATCTGGTGTCATATCTGATGTAAGGGGGGCTCTGGTGTCATATCTCATGTAAAGGGGGCTCTGGTGCCATATCTGATGTAATATGATGTAAGGGGGGCTCTGGTGCCATATCTGATGTAAGGGGGGCTCTGGTGTAATATCTGATGTAAGGGGGGCTCTGGTGTCATATCTGATGTAAGGGGGGGGGGGGCTCTGGTGTCATATCTGATGTAAGGGGGGGGGCTCTGGTGTCATATCTGATGTAAGGGGGGCTCTGGTGCCATATCTGATGTAAGGGGGGCTCTGGTGTCATATCTGATGTAAGGGGGGCTCTGGTGTCATATCTGATGTAAGGGGGGGTTCTGGTGTCATATCTGATGTAAGGGGGGGTTCTGGTGTCATATCTGATGTAAGGGGGGCTCTGGAGTCATATCTGATGTAAGGGGGGGGGCTCTGATGTCATATCTGATGTAAGGGGAGCTCTGGTGTCATATCTGATATAGGGGGGCTCTGGTGTCATATCTGATGTAAGGGGGGGCTCTGGTGTCATATCTGATGTAAGGGGGCTCTGGTGTCATATCTGATGTAAGGGGGCTCTGGTGTCATATCTGATGTAAGGGGGCTCTGGTGTCATATCTGATATAGGGGGGCTCTGGTGTCATATCTGATGTAAGGGGGGCTCTGGTGTCATATCAGATGTAAGGGGGGCTCTGGTGTCATATCTGATGTAAGGGGGGGCTCTGATGTTATATCTGATGTAAGGGGGGCTCTGGTGTCATATCTGATGTAAGGGGGGGCTCTGGTGTCATATCTGATGTAAGGGGGGGGGGGGTTGGTGTCATATCTGATGTAAGGGGGGCTCTGGTGTCATATCTGATATAAGGGGGGGGCTCTGGTGTCATATCTGATGTAAAGGGGGGCTCTGGTGTCATATCTGATGTAAGGGGGGCTCTGGTGTCATATCTGATGTAAGGGGGGGGGCTCTGGTGTCATATCTGATGTAAAGGGGGGCTCTGGTGTCATATCTGATGTAAGGGGGGCTCTGGTGTCATATCTGATGTAAGGGGGCTCTGGTGTCATATCTGATGTAAGGGGGGCTCTGGAGTCATATCTGATGTAAGGGGGCTCTAGTGTCATATCTGATGTAAAGGGGGGCTCTGGTGTCATATCTGATGTAAAGGGGGGCTCTGGTGTCATATCTGATGTAAGGGGGGCTCTGGTGTCATATCTGATGTAAGGGGGGCTCTGGTGTCATATCTGATGTAAGGGGGCTCTAGTGTCATATCTGATGTAAAGGGGGGCTCTGGTGTCATATCTGATGTAAGGGGGGCTCTGGTGTCATATCTGATGTAAGGGAGGGGCACTGGTGTCATATCTGATGTAAGGATGTAAGGGGGGCTCTGTTGTCATATCTGATGTAAGGGGTGTATTAACTTTTGTTGCCAGGGGTTTAGACATTAATGGCTGTGTGTTGAGTTATTTTGAGGGGACAGTAAATTTACACTGTTATACAAGCTGTACACTCACTACTTTACATTGTAGACAAGTGTCATTTCTTCAGTGTTGTCACATGAAAAGATAGAAGAAAAGATTTACACAAATGTGAGGGGTGTACTTACTTTTGTGAGATACTGTATATTATACATAAAGAAGAGCGGACCCTGACTGCACTGTCCGCTTCCACTTAGCGAGCCGCCCGCTGACAATCGCTCATACGGGAGGAGGAGGGGACGCGTTGCGTTTGGTTTTCCTGTCACCGGAGACACACATTCGCCGTTGATTGGGATCCCGTTTGCATCTCCTTTGCATAATTGCACTTGTCATGTCAGCGGAAAGGAATACATTATCGCGATTGTTGTTTGGAATGAAAACTCAAACTGATTAACATCGGCGCCGATTATCCGGAGCCTGGAAAGTAACCCGCTCCCGAGGTACACATTCCAAATGCATGGAAAAAGTCGAAAAAAGTAACGGTGGGGCGTCTAATGTATCAACGAAGTAGACATTTACTCCCGAGGGGGGCGTCGTCCCGTAATGGTTACCAGGCAAAGCCAACAAATAGGTGGGGCTTTATTAATGGCGACCGGAGTAAATATAGGATAAAGTAGATGTGAAAAACAATTAAAATCCTTCAAATATTATTAAAAAAGACCAGGTATGTAATTGTCAATAGGTGTATACAATAGTCATATTATAGACAATGGACATTGAACAGTTACAATAAGATAAATGGTCTACGCGTTTCGGCCGGATTCCCACTTCATCAGGACCATTTACGCCTTTTAACTAAGTCCCCACCCGGCCAATTCTGGCATCTCTTTCCTAAATGTAAAAATCATCATTTTTTTGCTAGAAAATTACTCAGAGCCCCCAAATATATATATATATATATATATATATATATATATATATATATATATATAATTTTTTTTTTTCCAATCGTTTTTTATTAGTTTTATAAACAAGTTATACAAATACATTCACATATTTTACTAAATAACTGTACATGATATCCTGTATCCCTGACAAAGGACTATAATTTCTATTGTTTAGATCTCTTCCTCTTCCACATCTTATATACAGTATCTGACAAAAGTAAGTACACCCCTCCCATTTGTGTAAATCTTTTCTTCTATCTTTTCATGTGACAACACTGAAGAAATGACACTTGTCTACAATGTAAAGTAGTGAGTGTACAGCCTGTATAACAGTGTAAATTTGCTGTCCCCTCAAAATAACTCAACACACAGCCATTAATGTCTAAACCGCTGGCAACAAAAGTCAGGACACCCCTAAGTGAAAATCTCCAAATTGGGCCCCAATTAGCCATTTTCCCTCCCCGGTGTCATGTGACTCGTTAGTGTTACAAGGTCTCAGGTGTGAATGGGGAGCAGGTGTGTTAAATTTGGTGTTATCGCTCTCACTCTCTCATACTGGTCACTGGAAGTACAACATGGCACCTCATGGCAAAGAACTCTCTGAGGATCTGAAAAAAAAGAATAGTTGCTCTACATAAAGATGGCCTAGGCTATAAGAAGATTGCCAAGACCCTGAAACTGATCTGCAGCACGGTGGCCAAGACTATACAGCGGTATAACAGGACAGGTTCCACTCAGAACAGGCCTCGCCATGGTCCACCAAAGAAGTTGAGGTCACGTGCTCAGCGTCATATCCAGAGGTTGTCTTTGGGAAATAGATGTATGAGTGCTGCCAGAATTGCTGCAGAGGTTGTAGGGGTGAGGGGTGTCAGCCTGTCAGTGCTCAGACCATACCTTGCTTTGTGCACTGGTGGGCAGTCATGTTGGAACAGGAAGGGGTCGTCCCCAAACTGTTCCCACAAAGTTGGGAGCATGAAATTGTCCAAAATGTCTTGGTATGCTGACGCCTTAAGAGTTCCCTTCACTGGAACTAAGGGGCCAACCCCTGAAATACAACCCCCACACCATAATCCCCCCTCCACCAAATCATTTGGACCAGTGCACAAAGCAAGGTCCATAAAGACATGGATGAGCGAGTTTGGGGTGGAGGAACGTAACTGGCCTGCACAGAGTGCTGACCTCAACCTAATTGACCACCTTTGGGATGAATTATAGAGGAGCCAGGCCTTCGCGTCCAACATCAGTGCCTGACCTCACAAATGTTCTTCTGGAAGAATGGTCAAACATTCCCATAGACACCCTCCTAAACCTTGTGGACGGCCTTCCCAGAAGAGTTGAAGCTGTTATAGCTGTAAAGGGCGGAGCCAACTCAATATTGAACCCTCCGGACTAAGACTGAGATGCCATTAAAGTTGATGTGCGTGTGTAAAGGCAGGTGTCCCAATACTTTTGGTAACATAGTGTATATACATATTGCGGTCCGCGAGTGGTTAGATGTATTTCATTAATGTTTGCCTGAAGTTCAGCTTTAAACATCTTGGCATCCGTAGAACCAGGGGACCTTATCCCACCAATGAACGCACATCAGACGTTTTTTTAGGTTTTTTTTTTCCCGTTGGTCCTTATTTTGCTGAACAACTCAAAAACTGGAACCATCGTCCATCTAATTTAGGTGAAATGTGCGCACAATCACCCTCCAAGGTTTGACCCAGAGTCATATTTTCGTTGACCCCATTAACTCGGCTCACCACTGTAAAAGTGGATTTGCATGCTCCCCTAATGGGGGTCTGTTCATAGTGAATGAACTCTTAATGCCTTCCCCTGTCCGGTAATAAAAGCTCAGCCCAGACTAATCCAGCGGCCCGCTCCCTCCTCCTCTGTCCCCTGCGTAGGCCCTGGAGGTGTCTCCATTCTAAAACAATTAGAACCGCCAACCTTTTCCCTTTTAACCCCCCCCCCCCCCACAATCTCCAGAAGCTTGGAGGGAGTTTATTGCAACTAATAACAAGGAAATTAAACTGCCTTCCCCGGGGTCTGGGAGAGAAGAATATTCAACGTTCTCAGCAGAAAATTACAGAAATGGGCAGAAAAAAGACCTGCATGGTCGTGGTTTAAGGCTGAACTCTGGACCTTCGTACACTCACCGGCCACTTCATTAGGTCCCCCTTGCTTGTAGCGGGTTGGACCCCCTTTATTAGGTCAACCTTGCTCTTGGCGGGTTGGACCCCTTTATTAGGTCCACCTTGCTAGTAGCAGGTTGGACCCACTATATTAGGTCCACCTTGCTAGTAGTTGGTCGGACCCCCTTTATTAGGTCCACCTTGCTAGTAGCGGGATGGACCCACTTTATTAGGTCCACCTTGCTAGTAGTGGCTTGGACCCCCTTTATTAGGTCCACCTTGCTAGTAGCGGGTTGGACCCCCTTTATTAGGACCAACTTGCTAGTAGTGGGTTGGACCCCCTTTATTAGGTCCACCTTGCTAGTAACGGGTTGGGCCCCCTTTATTAGGTCCACCTTGCTAGTAGCGAGTTGGACCCCCTCCATTAGGTCCACCTTGCTAGTAGCGGATTGGACCCCCTTTATTAGGTCAACCTTGCTTGTAGCGGTTTGGACCCACTTTATTAGGTCAACCTTGCTAGTAGCGGGTTGGATCCCCTTTATTAGGTCCACCTTGCTTGTAGCGGGTTGGACCTCCTTTATTAAGTCCACTTTGCTAGTAGCGGGTTGGACCCACTTTATTAGGTCAACCTTGCTACTAGTAGGTTGGACCCATTTAATTACGCACCCCTTGCTAGTATCGGGTTGGACCCCCTTTGGCCTTCATTTTTGGTGGCAAAGATACAACAAGGTGTTGGGAACGTTCCTCAGAGATTTTGGTCCATAGTGACCTGATGGCATCACGCAGCTGCTGCAGATTTGTCGGTTGCACATCCATGGTTCCAGCCAGGGCCAGATTAAGAGCAACATGGGCCTGGTGCTAAGGATTTTGGTGGGCCTTTTTATGAAAATAAATAAAATTAAAACGCAAACAATTTTTTGTTGAATTAAATTAAAGAGAGAGAGGGCTGTGAGACAGTGGTTGAGAGAGAGAGAGGGGGGGGGGGGGGGTGATAGCGAGATAGGGGGGGTGAAAGAGAGGGGATGAGAGGGAGGGGAAAAGAGAGAGAAAGGCGTTGAATGAGAGAGAGGGTGGTAGGAAAGAGGGGGTTGAAGGGGGCAAGAGAGAGAACAGGGTGAAAGAGAGAGAGAGAGGGGGGGTGAGTCTGTGGGGGGCACAGCATAGTACATTACGGGGGGGGGGGGATAGCACAGTACATTACATGGTTGGCACTACACATTACATGGTGGATACATGGATACAGCACATTTAATGGTGGGCGAAGCACAGCACATTACATAGCGGGCACAGCACATTACACTGTTGGCACTGCCCAATACAGCACATTACAAGGTAGGCACAGTACATTACATGGTGGGCACTGCACATTACAAGTGGGCACTGCACAGCACATTATATGGTGGGCACAGCATATTATATGGTGGGTACTGCACATGGCATAGTGGGCACTGCACAGCACATGACAAGGTGGGCACTGCATGACACCACATGATATGGTGGGCACTGCATGACACAGCACAGCACATTACATTGTGAGCACAGCACATTAATTGGTGGACACCGCACATGACATGATGAGCCCTGCATAGCGCATTCCATTGTGGGTACTGCACGGCACATGCCATGGTGGACAATGTACAGCACATTACATGCTGGGTACAGCACATTACATGGTAAGCACTGCATGGCGCAGCACATGACATGGTGGGCACAACACAGCACGACAGGGTGGGCACTGCACAGTAATTTACATGGTGGGCACTGCACATGACACGGTTGGCACTGCATGGCACAGCACATTACATGGTGGGTACAGCGCATTACATGGTGGGCACTGAATGGCACAGCGCATTACATGGGGGGCACTGCAATGCACATGACATGACATGGTGGGCACAGCACATTACATGGGGGGCACTGCAATGCACATGACATGGTGGGCACTGGGCACAAGAGAGCACATTACATGGGGGAAGCAGCAGTTTTTCCCCTAGCACAATAAAACACCTCCCTAACAAATGTACTAACCTTATCTCAACAACATGGGAGATGTCCTTCCTCCCGGGCTCCTGCTGGTTAGAACATCAGCGCCCCTCCCCCAGACACTGAGGATCTGTGTGAGTGAACAGACCCTGTGATAGGGGTCAGGAGGCATCACAGAGACAGGACTCGGCTGCACTGACACTTGTCTCCTCCATGTGAGCACAGAGGGCTCCTCTTCCTTCAGGAAGACACACAGGAATTCATAAGCCACTGCCATGGGCCTATATTGAGGGAGGGGCCTATATTGAGGGAGGGGCCTGGAGCTGCAGCTCCACCAGCCCCTATGTTAATCCGGCCCAGGTTCCAGCATATACCAAATGTGCTCTATTGTATGATATGTGGTGAGTGTGGAGGACATTGGAGGACAGGGACCTCATTGTCCAGTGGTGAGATGATTGGAGCTTTGTGACATGGTGCATTATCCTGCTGGAAGGAGCCATCAGAAGATGGGGACACTGTGGTCATAAAGGGATGGACATGGTCAGCAATAATACTCAGGTACCACATCCCCCCACACCATTACACCCCCACCACCAGCCTGAACCGGTGATACCCCATCCCCCACACCATTACACCCCCACCACCAGCCTGAACCGGTGATACCCCATCCCCCACACCATTACACCCCCCACCACCAGCCTGAACCGGTGATATCCCATCCCCCACACCATTACACCCCCACCACCAGCCTGAACCGGTGATACCCCATCCCCCACACCATTACACCCCCACCACCAGCCTGAACCGGTGATATCCCATCCCCCACACCATTACACCCCCACCACCAGCCTGAACCAGTGATATCCCATCCCCCACACCATTACACCCCCACCACCAGCCTGAACCGGTGATACAAGGCAGGATGGATCCATGCGCCAAATTCTGACCCCACCATCTGAATGTCGCAGCTGAAATCCAGACTCATCAGACCAGGCAACGTTTTTCCAATCTTCTATTGTCCAGTTTTGGTGATCCTGTGCCAATTGTAGACTCAGTTTCCTGTTCTTAGCTGACAGGAGTGGCACCCGGTGTGGTCTTCTGCTGCTGTAGCCCATCTGCTCCAAGGTTGGATGTGTTGTGGGTTCAGAGATGGTATTCTGCATACCTTGGATGTAACAAGGGGTTATTTGAGTTCCTGTTGTCTTTCTATCATCTGGAACCAGTCTGCCCATTCTCCTCTGACATCAACAAGGCATTTTCCTCCGCACAACTGCCGCTCACTGGATATTTTCTCTTTTCCCCACCATTCTCTGTAATGAAAAGAGTTCTATAGCTCTCCATACTTCCTGCTGAACGGAGAGAGTACAAGGCAAACAGTGGACCTCTGCAGAGAGACCACTGCTTCCACACAGAGGGCAAAGGTCCTTCTCTGCAGCATGCTAACAGGTGACAGAGAAGAAGAACAAAAACAAAGTGAAGGACTTTACACACCCTTTGTTTAGATGTACTTGGAATGGATTCAGATGATCTAAAATGAAGGTCTGTTTGGGGTTTAGCCAGTTGTGGGCACTGGATGTACTGAACACGTCCAAACAAATGTCTTCATAGTACATATGATGTGTGCAGTACGCCCCGTCCTTCTGCTCCTCTGATTCTCCCTACTTTGTACTCACCGACAATGCCAGCTGTCAAAATGACAGCCGGGAGTTGTTGTTTAAATACAGCAACTATAGATGACGCTGTTGTAAAAACACACCGTCTGACACAGTGTTTATAAACATTGTTCAGACAGGAGATAGAAATACAATGTAACATTGTTTATAAACATTGCTCAGACAGAAGATAGGAGGTACAGCATAACATTGTTTATAAACGTTCAGACAGGAGATAGAAATATACAAAGTAACATTGTTT
The DNA here is from genome assembly GCF_042186555.1 of Aquarana catesbeiana. Lineage (NCBI taxonomy): Eukaryota > Metazoa > Chordata > Amphibia > Anura > Ranidae > Aquarana > Aquarana catesbeiana. The sequence goes on along the minus strand of NC_133332.1, from coordinate 319,514,737 downwards.
ATAAACATTGATCAGACAGGAGATAGAGATATACAAAGTAACATTGTTTATAAACATTAATCAGACAGGCGATAGAAAGATACAAAGTAACATTGTTTATAAACATTGATCAGACAGGAGATAGAGAGATACAAAGTAACATTGTTTATAAACATTGATCAGACAGGAGATAGAGAGATACAAAGTAACATTGTTTATAAACATTGATCAGATGGGAGATAGAGAGATACAAAGTAACATTGTTTATAAACATTAATCAGACAGGAGATAGAGAAATACAAAGTAACATTGTTTATAAATATTAATCAGACAGGAGATAGAAAGATACAAAGTAACATTGTTTATAAACATCGATCAGACAGGAGATAGAGAGATACAAAGTAACATTGTTTATAAACATTGATCAGACAGGAGATAGAGAGATACAAAGTAACATTGTTTATAAACATTGATCAGACAGGAGATAGAGAAATACAAAGTAACATTGTTTATAAACATTGATCAGACAGGAGATAGATACAAAGTAACATTGTTTATAAACATCGATCAGACAGGAGATAGAGAGATACAAAGTAACATTGTTTATAAACATTGATCAGACAGGAGATAGAAAGATACAAAGTAACATTGTTTATAAACATTGATCAGACGGGAGATAGAGAGATACAAAGTAACTTTGTTTATAAACATTGATCAGACGGGAGATAGAGAGATACAAAGTAACATTGTTTAACAACCTATTAACCCTTTTTTTTTACCCCCAATCAACCCTAATTAATTCCTTCTTCATCCTCTCCCCTTATCTATTATTTTCCTTTTATTTATTTTTTTTATTTTATTTTTCTAACCAGCGCTGCATAAAAAAAAAAAAATTAAATAAAAACGATTTCATTTATAAATAACTTTGCAATTCTTTGTGGCAGAATCATCATTTTAGTGCCATTTTAAAATAAAATAAATAAATAAATGATTATTATTATACAGGATTTATATAGCGCCGACAGTTTGCTCAGCGCTTTACAAAGTTAGTAGTAAATTAGTAAATTAATAAATTAATAATAATAATAATAATAATAATAACAAATAATAAAAATAATAATAAATAAATAAATACAATAGGAGAAATTATAGAAAAAATTGTAAACTGTGTATACTATAAAAATGTATACTATTTATCTACAGTAACACATTTTTTTTTTAAACTAACACCGATGACAGTTTGACTATGGGTTGCGTAAAAAAAATAAAATCATTTTGCAACATATTAAAAGATTTGTTTGTACTAAAAAAAAAAACAAAAAAAACCCAAAAAAAAACAATGCATGTACTACTTTTAAGTAATGATAGCTATTGCGGAATAAGCAGGCTCACAGCGGAAACTTAAAAAGCCGCTCTGCCCGCGCGCGCGGTGCTCAGGTGTGCGGCTGGTTAAATATAGATGAAGGATGTGCGAAGAGGGTAAGTGGAATATACTGTGCTTGAAAAAAAGGCCAGGCCGATCGACTTCTGAAAACAGACACAGCGGGCCGATTCAAACCTTGGGGTTGTGTGTCTGGGAAATGGAGAAATGTCCGGGGCCGCCTCTTGCTTGTACTTATCCAGCAGCTGCTACACAATAGATGGTTTTGTAGGATGAAGAAAATTGAACTGCTGGTGGTGCTACCTGCCTGACGACCAATAATGAGGCTGAGAGATGCGATCTCTGACAGCGGTGGGGACAGGAAATCCATAAGCGCATAGAGAACCATTGTATTCTATTCTATTCTACCCAGCGCTGTGTCTCTAACACATTCCTCCTTGTATTTTCTTTACAATAGTCTGACAGAAGAGTTACAGCCCCCCCCGTGTTCCCAAACCCTTCAGAGTTCATTTTTATAGTCCTTACTAATTAGCGGCCATATACTTCTTCTTAGAAGTCTGGAGAGCATACACCACCGGTGCAGTACTGATCTAGAAAACGGGATGCCGGAAGTTAACTTCAGAGCTAAAACTGTGTTTTCATATTATTCAGTTGGTTATTTGAACCCTTTAGGCAACAGAATCAGTGTTCCTCCACACCAAGCTGGTCACACCATGTCTTTATGGAGCTGGCTCTTTTGCGGGGTCAGGTACTGATGCTGAATGAGACAACCTGGCTCACATGTTGGGCCTCACATTGGGCACCAGAAAAAAAGACTCACCATCAGTGCTCCAATTCATTCCAAAGGTGTTCAGTAGGGTTGAGGTCAGGGCTCTCTGCAGGACATTTGAGTTCCTCCACACCAAACTGGTCACACCATGTCTTTATGGAGCTGGCTCTTTTGTGGGGTCAGGTGCTGACGCTGAATGAGACAACCTGGCTCACGTGTTGGGCCTCACATTGGGCATCAGAAAAAAAGACTCACCATCAGTGTTCCAATTCATTCCGAAGGTGTTCAGTAGGGTTGAGGTCAGGGCTCTGTGCAGGATGCTTGAGTTTCTCCACACCAAACTGGTCACACCATGTCTTTATGGAGCTGGCTCTTTTGCGGGGTCAGGTACTGATGCTGAATGAGACAACCTGGCTCACATGTTGGGCCTCACATTGGGCACCAGAAAAAAAGACTCACCATCAGTGCTTCAATGCATTCCAAAGGTGTTCAGTAGGGTTGAGGTCAGGGCTCTCTGCAGGACATTTGAGTTCCTCCACACCAAACTGGTCACACCATGTCTTTATGGAGCTGGCTCTTTTGTGGGGTCAGGTGCTGACGCTGAATGAGACAACCTGGCTCACGTGTTGGGCCTCACATTGGGCATCAGAAAAAAAGACTCACCATCAGTGTTCCAATTCATTCCGAAGGTGTTCAGTAGGGTTGAGGTCAGGGCTCTGTGCAGGATGCTTGAGTTTCTCCACAGCAAACTGGTCACACCATGTCTTTATGGAGCTGGCTCTTTTGCGGGGTCAGGTACTGATGCTGAATGAGACAACCTGGCTCACATGTTGGGCCTCACATTGGGCACCAGAAAAAAGGACTCACCATCAGTGCTCCAATTAATTTCAAAGGTGTTCAGTAGGGTTGAGGTCAGGGCTCTGTGCAGGACACTTGAGTTCCTCCACACCAAACTGGTCACACCATGTCTTTATGGACAACCTGGCTCACATATTGGGCCTCACATTGGGCACCAGAAAAAAAGACTCACTATCAGTGCTCCAATTCATTCCAAAGGTGTTCAGTAGGGTTGAGGTCAGGGCTCTGTGCAGGACACTTGAGTTCCTCCATGACTTCAAACCTCCTGGACACCTTTGGAATGAGATCTGATCCCAAACGTTTTCAGTAGGGTTGAGGGCAGGTACTGATGTTGGATGAGAAGAATCAACCCCAAAGGTCCTCCAAAGGTAGGGATGAGATCAGTGCTCTGTGCAGGACACTGGAGTTCCTCTGCTCCAAACTGGTCACATCATGTCTTTGTGAAGCTGGATTTGTACACAGGGCCACAGTCATTCTGGAACAGAAAAGGGTCTTCCCCAAATGGGGTTATTTGAACCCTTTAGGCAACAGAATGGGTGTTCCACCACACCAAGCTGGTCACACCATGTCTTTATGGAGCTGGCTCTTTTGCAGGGTCAGGTACTGATGATGAATGCGACAACATGGCTCACATGTTGGGCCTCACATTGGGCACCAGAAAAAAAGACTCACCATCAGTGCTCCAATTTATTCCAAAGGTGTTCAGTAGTGTTGAGGTCAGGGCTCTGTGCAGGACGCTTGAGTTCCTCCACACCAAACTGGTCACACCATGTCTTTATGGAGCTGGCTTTTTGCAGGGTCAGGTACTGATGCTGAATGAAACAACTTGGCTCACATGTTGGGCCTCACATTGGGCACCAGAAAAAAAGACTCACCATCAGTGCTCCAATTCATTCCAAAGGTGTTCAGTAGGGTTGAGGTCAGGGCTCTGTGCAGGACACTTGAGTTCCTCCATGACTTCAAACCTCCTGGACACCTTTGGAATGAGATCTGATCCCAAACGTTTTCAGTAGGGTTGAGGGCAGGTACTGATGTTGGATGAGAAGAATCAACCCCAAAGGTCCTCCAAAGATAGGGATGAGATCAGTGCTCTGTGCAGGGCACTGGAGTTCCTCCGCTCCAAACTGGTCACATCATGTCTTTATGAAGCTGGATTTGTACACGGGGCCACAGTCATTCTGGAACAGAAAAGGGTCTTCCCCAAATGGAAAGTTTGGAGGCTGAAGCAGCACAATTGGCTAAACCAGCCCTTCTTAACCTTTTTACTAGAAGAACCCTTGAAATTATTTCCAGGCCCCCTGGATCCCACGAGGGCTGCCAAACTGGTCACACCATGTCTTTTATGGAGCTTGCTTTGTACATAGGGGTACAGTCATGGGGAAACAGAAAAGAGTCTTTACCAAATGAATGGTCTAGAGGCTGAAGTAGTATAATTGACTAAACCAGCCTTTCTCAACCTTTTTTACTAGAGGAACCCTTGAAATAGGGTTCAAGAGTTTATTCAGGGAACTCGAGTTGGGCACACCATCCTCAAATCCTGGTCCCTTTTGTGGCTATAACATCCCCCACCATTGCTGAAAGACATTCTTGAAAGACTTTCCACAAGATTTTGGAGGGTGTCTGTGGGAATTTGTGCCCATTTGTGAAGTCACGTACTGAGAAGACCTGGCTCACCATCAGTGTTCCAATTCACCTCAGAGGTGTTCAGTTGGGTTGAGGTCAGAGCTCTGTGTAGAACACTTGAGTTTCTTCTCCTATCACATCTATATGATTTTGTTGGGCATCCCATTCCAAGACCATGGCCATTTATATAGAGTTTCCCCTCTTTGTGGCTATTTCTCTTTTGGGAACTTTCCACAAGATTTTGGAGGAGGCCTGTGGACATTTCTGCCCATTTGTGAGGTCAGGTACTGATGTTGGATGAAAAAACCTGGCTCACAGAGTTACATTACTTCCCAAAGGTGTTCAGTTGGGTTGAGGTCAGGGCTCTCTGTAGGACACTGGAGTTCCTCCACACCAAACTGGTCAAACCATGTCTTTATGGACTCCAATAGGTTGTAACTTATTGGATTATAGGAACTTGTTGGACATCTTCTTTCAAAACCATGGCTATTAATTTGGAGTTGTCCTCTCTTTGTCAGCGAAAACATCCCCCACCCAATCTTTTGGGAAGGTTTTCCACAAGATGTTGAGCAGCATCTTTGGGAATTTGTGACCATTTGTGAGGTCAGGTACTGATGTTGAATGAGAAGACCTGGCTCTTGTGTCGGGTCCCACATTGGGCATGAAAAAAAGACTTTGCAGTTGATGATCCAGTTCATTCCAAAGGTGTTCAGTAGGGTTGAGGTCAGGGCTCTGTGCAGGACATTCAAATTCCTCCACATGGAGCTGGCTTTACTCTTCTATGAAGGCTTCCCACAAAATTTTGGAATGTGTCTGTGGGATTTTGTGTCCAAGCAGCTAAACGAACAATTCTGAGGTTAGGTACTAATGTTGGATGAGAAGACTTTGCTTCATCATCAACGTTCCAGTGCATTCCAAAGGAATTCATTTGAGTTGAGGTCAAGGCTCTGTGCAGAACACTCGAGTTCCTTTCACACCAAACTGGTTAAACCATGTCTTTATGGAACTGGTTTTACTTTTCTAGGAAGGCTTCCAACAAAATGTTGGAATGTGTCTGGGAATTTGTGTCCAGTCAGCTAAAGGAGCACTTGTGAGGTCAGGTCCTATTGTTGAATGAGAAGACCTGGCTTCACCATCAACGTTCCAGTGCACTCCAAAGGAATTCATTTGGGTTGAGGTCAGGGCTCTGTTCAAAACACTTGAGTTCCTCCACACCAAACTGGTCACACCATGTCTTTATGGAACTGGCTCCACTCTTCTGGGAAGGCTTCCTACAAGATTTTGGAGGGTGTGTGTGTAGGAACTTGTGTCCATTTGTGAGTTCAGATACTGTAGTTGGGTGAGGGGACCTGGCTCACATGTTGGGTGCCAAAATAAAAAGTAATTGGTCACAATCGGTGTTCCAATTCATCTCAAAGGTGTGCAGTAGGGATGAGGTCAGGGCTCTGTACAGGACACTTGAGCTCCTCCACACCACAAGCTGGTAAAACCATGTCTTTATGGAGCTGGCTTTGTATGCAGAGGCACAGTCATGGTGGAACAGGAAAAGGGTCTTCACCAAACTGTTACCACAAGGTTGGAAGAGCATGATTGTCTACAATGTCTTTGTATGTAATAAGAGAAAGCCACCATCACTGTGCACCATCCAAAGTTGCATAGCTCCAACATATGATAAGAATTGTCATGGCGCCTGTGAAGTGCTCCACTGTGGGCCACCACTTTTGTCCAGTAGATATACATTTTTTCACACATTGGTTCATAACTTGTACTCTTTGTGAATAAATACAAATTAGGTTCCAATAAATTTTGTGCAGATGTTTACTGTCTTCTGTTTATTACTGTCACTGTCAGATAAAATATACACTGTGTGTGTGTATATATATATATATATACACACACACAGTATCTCACAAAAGTAAGTACACCCCTCACATTTGTGTAAATCTTTTCTTCTATCTTTTCATGTGACAACACTGAAGAAATGACACTTGTCTACAATGTAAAGTAGTGAGTGTACAGCTTGTATAACAGTGTAAATTTGCTGTCCCCTCAAAATAACTCAACACACAGCCATTAATGTCTAAACCGCTGGCAACAAAAGTCAGTACACCCCTAAGTGAAAATGTCCAAATTGGGCCCAATTAGCCATTTTCCCTCCCCAATGTCATGTGACTCATTAGTGTTACAAGGTCTCAGGTGTAAATTGGGAGCCGGTGTGTTAAATTTGGTGTTATCGCTCTCACTCTCTCATACTGGTCACTGGAAGTTCAACATGGCTCCTCATGGCAAAGAACTCTCTGAGGATCTGAAAAAAAGAATTGTTGCTCTACATAAAGATGGCCTAGGCTATAAGAAGATTGCCAAGACCCTGAAACTGAACTGCAGCACGGTGGCCAAGACCATACAGCGGTATAACAGGACAGGTTCCACTCAGAACAGGCCTCGCCATGGTCCACCAAAGAAGTTGAGGTCACGTGCTCAGCGTCATATCCAGAGGTTGTCTTAGGGAAATAGACGTATGAGTGCTGCCAGCATTGCTGCAGAGGTTGTAGGGGTGGGGGGTCAGCCTGTCAGTGCTCAGACCATACGCCGCACACTGCATCAAATTGGTCTGCATGGCTGTCGTCCCAGAAGGAAGCCTCTTCTAAAGATGATGCACAAGAAAGTCCACAAACAGTTTACTGAAGACCAGCAGACTAAGGACGTGGATTACTGGAACCATGTCCTGTGCATAGGATTAAACAAAGGTAGTTACCACCGCTCCAGGCTGTTCAGGTTCAAATCTCCTGTCCTTCACTGTGTGAAAAGGTGAGAGCTCCAGGTAATTGGCAATTGCTATTGCAATTGTATACGTGCAGGAAAAAGATCTGGACAGCCGCACTCCGGAATAAGCAAATAAATAAAATCTTCTTTATTCAAAACGTGGCATAAAAGGAGTACATGACACTGCTGGAGCAATACAGTTTAACCGCCAACGCGTTTCAAGGCTCTTGCGGAGCGCTTACACACATAGCTGGTTTACATAAGAGCGATGACCATTTTTATACATAAAAAACATGCCTGTCACATGACCCAACATTAATGAGATGATCCTAGGCAGCTGACAATTTGGGCTGCGTGAGATCTCAGCGCTGGTTTCGCTGGATTCATGACATGCGGTGGAATCACATTTAATGCAAAAGATGTAGAGTATAAGGATACAAACATCAATGAATGGACTACAGAATAAAAAAATCGATTTTTTTTTTTTCTTTATTTCATACATGTACACTCACATACATTTAATTATTATATTTTTTCATTTATAACACTTTAGTAGTTCACATTAAAGTACATTATAATTACATATATATAAATGTTTCCAGTATTGTGCCGCATTATATCGATACGCATTAAACATTTATATGTTGGCACCCAATGTATATCTGTCTTGCTCATTAAACGGCACGGAAGCTCCCGGTTTATATGCGAAATCGTTCACCTATTCATGCATTTCACACACATTTATATTTGGTTCACTTTTAAACAATTCCTTTAGACATTCTTTAGGTCACTGATAATTCATATATATTTTTTTCACATAGCATCTTTCACCATTTCACTTTAATGTCCGTCATGATTCCATCCTAATAATAAGCAGTTCACACAGGTTATTCATTTTCATTCTATTTTTATTTTTGTTTTTTTTTTTTTATGCTGTAGTCCATTCATTGATGTTTGTATCCTTATACTCTACGTCTTTTGCATTAAATGTGATTCCACCGCATGTCATGAATCCAGCTAAACCAGCGCTGAGATCTCACGCAGCCCAAATCGTCAGCTGCCTAGGATCATCTCATTAATGTTGGGTCGTGTGATAGGCATGTTTTATGTAAAAAAATGGGTCATCACTCTTATGTAAACCAGCTATGAGTGTAAGCCCTCCGCAAGAGCCTTGAAACACGTTAGCGGTTAAACTGTATTGCTCCAGCAGTGTCATGTACTAATTTTATGCCACGTTTTGAATAAAGTAGATTTTACTTATTTGCCTATTCCGGAGTGCGGCTGTCCAGATCTTTTACCATGTCCTGTGGTCTGATGAGACCAAGATAAGATATTTGGTTCAGATGGTGACAAGCGTGTGTGGGGGCAACCAGGTGAGGAGGACAAAGACAAGTGTGTCTTGTCTACAGTCAAGCATGGTGGTGGGAGTGTCATGGTCTGGGGCTGCATGAGTGCTGCCGGCACTGGGGAGCTACAGATCATTGAGGGAACCATGAATGCCAACATGTACTGTGACATACTGAAGCAGAGCATGATCCCCTCCCTTCAGAGACTGGACCGCAGGGCAGTATTCCAACATGATAACCACCCCAAACACACCTCCAAGACCACCACTGCCTTGCTAAAGAAGCTGAGGGTAAAGGTGATGGACTGGCCAAGCATGTCTCCAGACCTAAACCCTATTGATCATCTGTGGGACATCCTCAAACAGATGGTGGAGGAGCGCAAGGTCTCTAACATCCACCAGCTCTGTGATGTCATCATGGAGGAGGGGAAGAGGACTCCAGTGACAACCTGTGAAGCTCTGGTGACCTCCATGCCCAAGAGGGTTAAGGCAGTGCTGGAAAATAATGGAGGCCACACAAAATATTGACACTTTGGGCCCAATTTGGACATTTTCACTTGATTTAATTTTTCTTTCTCAGTTGTTAGTCTATAATAAAGAACAGAGCAGGGTTAATATTAGAGCAATGTGTTAAACTATAACTTTATGCATCCTAAAATGTAAAAATTATTAGGTGTGGAAATTAGAAAAAAAAAAAGTTACGATCAGGTTACCCAATGCAAACTGGTACCGTACTGCTAAGTTTGGCTTGGGCATCTCAGTATCACGTACCTCTGGTCAGAAAAGGTTAAAGTAGTTTATCTGATGCTAAAGGATGTACAGTACAAAGTCTTCACTATACAGTATTAGCATAGAATAACGCTAAGGGATGTTTCTCTTCACTTTCTTTACATTCACAACTTATCATGAAGGAAACGTTTACAAGAATCTTCACAACCACACTACAATGCATCTTTGTATCCACCCACCACAGAGGAAGGGTTCTTCTCATATTCCCAAGTCAACAATACAATATTACTTTGTACATTCGGTCGTGACCCAGGCATGTGGTTCATTTTTTCCACAGCGCTGCTAGCGATTCGATATGAAAAATACACAGTATAGAGGCTGTCAACTTATTATCTGCTAGACACCTGAAGAGGCGTCAGTTGTTCCAGCGTAGAACATTTGTACCAGCACTGGCCTGACATTTATTAAAAATAAATTCCAATATAATATGTACGACACACAATGAAAACTGTGAGGAAAGATCAAAGAGTTATAAGCTGCCTTTATCATCACACACTACTGATAAACTCTATATTGCCAAGGTTGGTGGACACCTCATGGCAGCTATATGAGCATGCTGGACATACCATTCCAAAACCATTGCCGGTAATATGGAGTTGCCCACTCTGGCCACAATTATGGAGTTGCACCCTCCGACCGTTAATATGGAGTTGCCCACTCTGGCCATTCTAATGGAGTTACCCACTCTGGCTAATAATGTGAAGTTACCCACTCTGGCCAATAATATGGAGTTGCCCTCTCAGGCTGTTGATATGGAGTTGCCCACTCTGTCCATTAATATGGAGTTGCCCACTCTGGCCATTAATATGGAGTTGCCCACTCTGGCCATTAATATGGAGTTGCCCACTCTGGCCATTAATATGGAGTTGCCCACTCCAGCCATTAATATAGGGGTTGCCCACTCCGGCCATCAATATGGAGCTGTCCACTCCAACCATTAATGTGGAGTTGCCCACTCTGGCCATTAATATGGAGTTACCCATTCAGGCTGTTGATATGGAGTTGCCCACTCTGGCCATTAATATGGGGTTGCCCACTCCGGCCATCAATATGGAGCTGCCCACTCTGGCCATTAATATGGGGTTGCCCACTCCAGCCATTAATATGGGGTTGCCCACTCCGGCCATTATTATGGAGTTGCCCACTAAGGCTGTTGATATGGAGTTGCCCACTCCGGCCATTAATATGAAATTGCCAACTCTGGCCATTAATACGGAGTTGCCCACTCTGGCCATTAATATGGAGTTGCCCACTCAGGCTGTTGATATGGAGTTGCCCACTCCGGCCAATAATATGGAGTCGCCCACTCCGGCTGTTGATATGGAGTTGCCCGCTCCGGCCAATAATATGGAGTTGCCCACTCAGGCTGTTGATATGGAGTTGCCCGCTGCGGCCAATAATATGGAGTTGCCCACTCTGGCCATTAATATGGAGTTGCCCACTCTGGCCATTAATATGGAGTTGCCCACTCAGGCTGTTGATATGGAGTTGCCCGCTCCGGCCAATAATATGGAGTTGCCCACTCCGGCTGTTGAAATGGAGTTGTCCACTCTGGCCATTAATATGAAGTTGCCCATTCTGGTCATTAATATGGAGTTGCCCACTCAGGCTGTTGATATGGAGTTGCCCACTCTGGCCATTAATATGGAGTTGCCCACTCTGGCCATTAATATGGAGTTGCCCACTCTGGCCATTAATATGGAGTTGCCCACTCAGGCTGTTGATATGGAGTTGCCCGCTCCGGCCAATAATATGGAGTTGCCCACTCCGGCTGTTGATATGGAGTTGTCCACTCTGGCCATTAATATGAAGTTGCCCATTCTGGTCATTAATATGGAGTTGCCCACTCAGGCTGCTGATATGGAGTTGCCCACTATGGCCATTAATATGGGGTTGCCCACTCTGGCCATCAATATGGAGCTGCCCACTCCAGCCATTAATATGGGGTTGCCCACTCCGGATATTAATATGGAGCTGCCCACTCTGCCCAATAATATGGAGTTGCCCACTCCAGCCATTAATATGGAGCTGCCCACTCCAGCCATTAATATGGAGTTGCCCACTCCGGCCAATAATATGGATTTTCCCACTCCAGCCAATAATATGGAGTTGCCCACTCCAGCCATTAATATAGGGGTTGCCCACTCCGGCCATCAATATGGAGCTGTCCACTCCAACCATTAATGTGGAGTTGCCCACTCCGGCCATTAAGATGGAGTTGCCCACTTCGGCTATTAAGATGGGGTTGCCCACTTCGGCCATTAAGATGGGGTTGCCCACTCCGACCATTCATATAGAGTTGCCCACTTCCGCCATGGCCAAGGTTGGAAGAGGACTATCCACAATGTCTTTATATGATGTAGTATTGATAGCCCTCTTCAGGTACTGGATGAGAAGACCTGGTTTACCATCAGCATTCCAACTCATCCCAAAGGTGATCAACAGGGGTGAGGTCAGGGCTCTGTGCAGGACACTGGAGTGCCTCCACACCAAACTGGTCACACCATGTCTTTATGGAGCTGGCTTCCACAGTCATGGTGGAACAAGGAACAAAAAAAAGAGCTTTAGATATATTTTAATGCAAGAAAATGTCATATAAGTACACAGAGCGGACAAATACGGCTCCGATGAAAACGTGATGTGATTTATTAAAGTATTATAATTTCTAGGATAGTTTAACAATATCCACATGTTATTTGGCAATACGGCATGTATCAGGAATCTTCCCTCCTGCACACTAGTTAGACAACACTGCGCCATGGTATATGCATGTGCCATGTCCTCGTCATCCACAGAGTAGTTGCTTAAAATATATATTTACTATGACATAATTTTTTTACGCGACCATTTGGATGGATCATGTTCTGGTCATTTACGGCATGAAATGTATTTGTTTCTGGCCAGTTTAAGAAACTTGGATCGCTACAAAGTCAGGTCTTTATGAGGGACGTTTAATACACCAGAAGGTACAGGAGAGCCCGCAGTCCAGATGGGATCCGCCATTATTTAACTGCCACTCTGCATCATTTGGAAAATGCAGGCTAGGAAAGGAATGGGTGATCCTTCCCCCCAGTAACAGTTTAGTGATTTGGTATCCATTTAAAACAGAAAATACCGCCTTTTGGCCACTAGATGGAGCTTAGTATCATAAGAACTTCCTTTCAAACTTCGCACCATCTAGTGGCCATTTGCGGTATTTTCCATTTGAAATCAACACGTTCCTTTTTTTTGCCCCCCAATGTACACGCACTTCCACTGGGTGAATGGCTAAATTCTTTAAAAATCAACCCCCCCCCCCATTTATCTAGCAATGTTAGACCCAAAAAAAAGTTTTGTTGCCGCTGGAATCCTCAGCTCTGAAGACCTCATGTCAAAAAAAAAAAAAACTACCAGCGCCAGGCTGTCGGTGCCAAGAACAAACGTTTTCTATGTCATTTTGTTTCGTCTTGATTAATGCGCATCGCGAGTCATCTGTGAGTCCCGCGTTCTGCTTAAAAGCAGCTTTGAGCTTTTATCCTGTCACTAAATTGCACGCCGACTTCTTCCGCTCTTACCTACTATGACAGCCCACAGAAGACATTATCATCCATAGGATGAACCCATAACACCGTCATCAACGTTCCACCAAGAAGATCACATCAGCTTTTTTTTATATATATAACAAACTCCCTTATTTTGTATATTTATTTATTTTTATTTTATTATAAACTCACTCATGTTTTCTATTTATTTTACTTTACTTGTTTTTTTATTTCATTTTATGATAATTTTACGCTTACTTGTTTCTATTTATTTTATTTTTTTTGTATTTTATTTAATTTATTTAAATTTTTATGATAAACTCGCTTATTTCTTTCTACTTGATTATAAGTGAAGGAGCCAAAGGCTCCCTGATCTGGTTGGCTTCATTCCCCGGCTCTTCAGCAGGGAAAATCCTTTCTCCCGCTGTACTGGACGGTGGTCACCGCCGATGCCAGTCTGTCCGGGGTGGGGAGGAGTCCTGGGCCTGAGCTCAGGCTCAGGGTTTGCTGGACGCTGGAGGAATCCAGGCTACCTGTCAACATCTTGGAAGACTCTGTCTGGATCATTGGACGGATCGACTTCAGGGACTCCCCATACGGATCCAGTCAGACAATGCCAAGGCAGTGGCCTATGTCAACCACCAGGGAGCACCAAGGAGTGTGTTAGCCGGCCTGGAAGTAGCTGGAATTCCATGGTGGGCAGAGCGTTTCGTTCCGACCATCTCCGCCGTTCACGGGGGGGTGGACAACTGGCAGGCGGATTACCTCAGTTGTCAAGTATTGGACCAAGGGGAGTGTTCCCTCCATCAGGAGGTATTTCAACAGATCTGTCTACGCTGGGGATTTCCAGAGGTAGATCTGATGGCATCCCCAATCAACAGGAAGGTGCAAAGGTTTGTGGCCAGGTCTCGGGACCCTCTGGCGGACGCCTCAGACGCTCTGGTGCCAGTGGTGCCAGTATCGTCTGATCTATGCCTTTCCTCCTCTCAAGCTTCTGCCGCGGCTGTTGCGTAGGATCTAGGCCGAAGGAATTCCGGTCATTCTAGTGGCCCCAGACTGGCCTCGTCGGCCCTGGTACGCCGACCTGGTGCGTCTGGTCGCAGATGCCCCCTGACGGCTGCCTCGCAGGGAGGATCTGCTATCCCAAGGGCCGATCTTCCACCCTGCTTTACCGTCGCTGGCTTTAACGGCCTGGCTATTGAAAGCCAGGTGTTGGAGGATAGGGGCTTATCTGCGTCGGTGATTCCGACGCTGCTTAAGGCTAGAAAGTCTACTTCCAGGAAGGTATATCATCAGACGTGGAAAGCGTACACTTCATGGTGTGAGTCAGTGGGGTTTCACCCAAGTTCCTTTTCAGTGACTCGGATTTTGACTTTTCTTCGGAGGGGCGTTGAAAACAATTTGGCCTTGAGTACTGTCAAGGGCCAGGTGTCGCCCTTGGTGCTTTTCTTTCAACGCTCCCTGGCTTCGCATTCCCTGGTGCGTACCTTCATTCAGACAGTGCGACGTAGTTTCACCGGTGCGATCTCCCTCGCCACCGTGGGACTTAAATCTTGTACTTTCGGTTCTACAGAAGTCTCCGTTTGAAAATATTCAAGAAATTCCCCTGCTCACGCTATCACAGAAGGTGGTCTTCTTGGTGGCTATTACTCCTGTTGCGTGCCCCACTTGTCTCCGATTTCCATTCAAATGAAGATATCGTGTTGCCTTCTCTGTGTCCCAGGCCGCAACATCTGAGGGAATTTGCCTTGCACACCTGAGATGTGATACGGGCTGTCAGGGTGTATTTGGTGGCCACTGAGTCTTTTCGAAGGTCAGACTCCCTGTTCGTTATCACGGACGGACCAAAGAAGGGGCTGTCTGCTTCCTCAGCGACCATTTCTAGATGGATCAGGCAGACGGTGACTCAGGCCTATTCTATCAAGGGTCGGGTTCCTCCCTTCCCAGTGAAGGCGCACTCGACTCGGGCGCTGAGTGCCTCCTGGGCCTTCCGTTATCAGGCAAGGCGGCCACCTGGTCGTCGGTACACACTTTCACAAAATTTTACAAGGTGGATGTGCTGGCATCTGCGGATGCTTCTTTTGGCCGCAAGGTTCTCCAGGCTGCGGTCTAGATGGTTTTTCCCTCATGAAGGGGTTTTCTTGCTGTTCAGGTTGGGCTCCAGTTGTTCTCGCTGAGCTCTAGGTAGTCTGGTTGGCCTGTTTTTTTGTTGGCTGCTCCACTCCTCATGATTGGCACTGCTTTGGGACATCCCTATTATTCTGAATAAAGAAGGCTGTGTCTGTCAATGAACGAATGAGAAAATAGGATTTTTGACTTACCGTAAAATCAGTTTCATTGACAGACACAGCTCCAGCCACTCTTCTTGGGAGTCTTAATACTTTGGATACTGCTTGTTACATAACTGAAGGCCTACAGCAGAGAGGGGGGGTGTAAATCACCAAGGACTGCCCATGGGCGTAGCCAAGTCTTTTTTCTGCCTAGTGTCCTACTCCTGTAGGGGGCGATATAACCCTATGGTTCTGAATAAAGAAGGCTGTGTCTGTCAATGAACTCAAAGAAACGGATTTTACGGTAAGTCAAAAATCCTATTATTTTATCTACTTATTTTATTCTAATTATTTATTTCGTTTTTATGATTTTTTTTATCTATTTATTTAATTTTTTTTTATTTATTTAATTTTGATGATGAACTTATTTTATCTATTTATTTTATTTCAGTGATAAACTCACTTATTTTATCTACTTATTTTATTTATTTATTTCGTTTTTATGATAAATTTTTTATCTATTTATTTTATTTTATTTATTTCGTTTTTATGATAAACTTTTTTTATAAGTTTATTTTATTTATTTATTTATTTATTTAATTTTGATGATGAACTTATTTTATCTATTTATTTTATTTATTTTATTTCAGTGATAAACTCACTTATTTTATCTACTTATTTTATTTATTTATTTAGTTTTTATGATAATTTTTTTTTATCTATTTATTTTATTTTATTTATTTCGTTTTTATGATAAACTTTTTTTTATCAGTTTATTTTATTTATTTATTTAATTTTGATGATGAACTTATTTTATCTATTTATTTTATTTCGATGATAACGTCACTTATTTTATCTACTTATTTTATTTTATTTATTTATTTCGTTTTTATGATAATTTTTCTTTTATCTATTTATTTTATTTTATTTTATTTATTTATTTTTGATGATGAACTTATTTTATCTATTTATTTTATTTATTTTATTTCAATGACAAACTCATTTATTTTACCTACTTATTTTATTTATTTATTTTCGTTTTTATGATAATATATATACATTTTTAATCTATTTATTTTATTTTATTTTGATGATGGACTTATTTTATCTATTTAGTTTATTTATTTAATTTCGATGATGAATTTATTTTATCTATTTATTTTATTTTATTTATTTAGTTTTGATGATAAACTCACTTTTTGTTTTTTATTTATTTCTGTTTTTTAACTGCATTTTATTTAATTTTTTATGATAAACAATTTTTTTTTCTTTTTTTTAAATCCTGAAAAAATGATGAATTTGCAGCAGGCCACACACCTATTCCTAGACATTTCCTTATCTTTCCTCCAGGAACTATCCTTGGACCATCACATGTTCTGATAACACTGTAACCCAGAACTTCCTCTTCCACATTTTCCCATGGGAACATTCCGCGTAATCCGGCGCTGAGCGAAAGTCACACTTTTAACCATATTTTATGTGTGACAATTAGACGAGGGAAAAAAAAAAAAAAAAAACGAACTCTTCTGAGAATCCGTATCTTTGTCTGCCTTTATTGGAGCTCCTAATTTAGGTATAATTAGATACATAATTCAGATGTAAGAGAGGTTTATAGAAAAGAAAAAAAAAAAAAAAAGACTTTGCGCTGCTAAATTAAAGAAATCCATTGTTCTACTGGTGGGGGGGAGGGGTATTCCTCCACATGTCACATATACATAGAAAAAAAAATCTTCTATTCATAATCATTTATGTCTTCGTTCCTCTGTATTTCGTATGGAGGACCTACCTACCGGAACATCCACCATATTACCAAAAGTATTGGGACGCCTGCCTTTTACATGACCTTTAATGGCATCCCAGTCTTAGTCCGTAGGGTTCAATATTGGGTTGGCTCCACCCTTTGCAGCTAGAACAGCTTCAACTCGGCTGGGAAGGCCGTCCACAAGGTTTAGGAGGGTGTCTATGGGAATGTTTGACCATTCTTCCAGAAGAGCATTTGTGGGGTAAGGCACTGATTTGGCGTGGGGGGTCCCCCCCCCCCAGAATTCATATCATACCTAAAGGGACCTGGCATGGACTCCACGCCGTTTATTTATTTATTTATTTTTTTAATTGCCAGTAATTCCTTTTTTTTTACATTCAGCTGTCAGCGAGGAACCCCCGTTGACAGCTGATGACTCCTCAGTTGTTATCTCCTAATCCCTCTCAGCAATGACATCATAGCGTTAGTGTCCATGCTCCTTAGGCGTGGTCGGCCCTCTGATCCATATCTCCTAATCCCTTTCAGCAGTGACGTCATGACGTCAGTGTCCATACTCCATAGGCATTGTCGGCCCTCTAAACCTCATCTCCTGATCCCTCACAGCAGTGACATCATGACGTCAGTGTCCATGCTCTATAGGCGTTGTTGGCCCTCTGATCCATATCTCCTAATCCCTTTTAGCAGTGATGTCATGGTGTCAGTGTCCATGCTATATAGGCGTTGTCAAGCCTCTGATCCGTATCTCCAAATCCATTTCAGCAGTGACGTCATGTTCTATATGTAGCGGTACCCCCGTAAGGGCTTCTTTTTTGCACGGAGTGCGCCCCAAAAAAAAAAGTAAATGAAAGTACATTGGGTAAATTCCGTACTCTCTGTTCCTTTTATGCTATTGTGGCTGTTTAGTTGCTATTATTGCAAAAATCCGGCTGTCATTTTGACAGCCAGGACTTACTCTGAGCTCCTATGTAAAATGTCCATTATAAGCAACGGGGTTGATTTACTAAATGCAATTAGGCTGTCCACACCACAAGGGAATTTGCCCTAGATCAGGGGGGAGGCAACCCGGGGCCCTCCAGCTGTTGCAGAACTACAAGTCCCATCATTCCCCTGGGAGTCATTGTAACTGCCAGCCTTGTAATGCCTCATGGGAAATGTAGTTCCGCAACAGCTGGAGGGCTACTGGTTGCCTACCCCTGCCTCAGAGCTTAAAGAATGTAAAGAATACCCAATCACATGTAAGAAAAAATTATATATATATATATATATATATATATATATATATATATATATATATATATATATAATTTTTTTTTTTTTTGCTTGTACATGATTGGACAATGGAAGTCAATAGAGCCTTACCTTATTTGCTAAACTCTGGGGGCACATTTTCTTGTAAAGTGCAAATTCCCTTCATTTATCAATACAATGAGGTATATTTTACTAAAGGCAAATTGGCCTGTTCATTTTGCAAGGGAATTTGCCCTTATTTACAGCCGTGGCCAAAAGTTTTGAGAACGGCACAAATATTAATTTTCACAAAGTCCCGCTGCCTCCGTTTTTATGATGGCAATTTGCATATATACTCCAGAATGTTATGATGAAGAGCGGTCAGATGAATTGCAATTAATTCCAAAGTATGAAGATGAACTTAATCCCCCCCCCCCAAAAAAAAAAACATTTCCTCTGCATTTGTGAAGAAGCCTTCAGGGGCGCCCAAGATAGTCCAGCAAGTGCCAGAACCGTCTCCTACAGTTGATTCAGCTGCGAGATCGGGGGCACCACCAGTGCAGAGGGTCTGGGGATCGGGGCGCCACCATTGCAGAGGTTGCTCAGGAATGGCAGCAGGCAGGTGTGAGGACATCGGCACGCACAGCGAGGAGAAGACTTTTGGAGGATGGCCTGGTGTCAAGAAGGGCAGGAAAGAAGCCACTTCTCTCCAGGAAAAACATCGGGGACAGACCGATATTCTGCAGAAGGTCCAGGGATTGGACTGCTGAGGACTGGGAGAAAGTAATTTTCTCTGATGAATCCCCTTTCCGATTGGGGCAAAAAAACTTGTTTGGAGAAGAAAAGGTGAGGGCTCCCATCAGTCCTGTGTCATGCCAACAGTAAAGCATCCTGAGACCATTCATGAGTGGGGTCGCTTCTCAGCCAAGGGAGTGAGGAGCTCACTCACGATTTTGCCTAAGAACACCGCCATGAATAAAGAATGGAACAAAAACATCCTCCGAGAGCAACTTCTCCCAACCATCCAAGAACAGTTTGGTGAGGAACAATGCCTTCTCCAGCATGGTGGAGCGCCTTGCCATAATGCAAAAGTCATAACTAAGTGGCTTGGGGAAGAATACATGGGAATTTTGGGTCCATGGCCAGGAAACTCCCTAGACCTTAATCCCATTGAGAACTTGTTTTCAAGGCACTCTATCTATCTATCTATCTATCTATCTATCTATCTATCTATCTATCTATCTATCTATCTATCTATCTATCTATCTATCTATCTATCTATCTATACTTTTTTTTTTCTTTCATGCATAGCAACTAAAACCAAAAATAAAAAGATCAAGTGGTCCATTTGAGTCTGGCCCATTTTTTAAATTTTTTTTTTTTACTTTTTTTGTCCTCCGTGCATAGAACTGCAAACAAAAAATTTAAAGACCAAGTGGCACATCGATTCTGGCCTACTATTTTTTTTTTTTAATTATATTATTTATTTATTAATTTCTTTACTTTTTTTTGTCTTTAGTGCGTAACAGCTATACTTTCTCTACATTAAGTCTGGCCCATTTTTTTTTTTTAATATTTTTTTTTTTTTAACTTTTTTTGTCTTTAGTGCATAGAACTACAACCCAAAAAAATTCAAGACCAAGTGGCCCATCGATTCTGGCCTACTATTTTTTTTTTTTTATGTTATTTATTCATTTTGTTTACTTTTTTTTGTCTTTAGTGCATAACAGCTATACTTTCTCTACATTGAGTCTGGGCCCATTTTTTTTTAAATATTTTTTTTTCTTACTTTTTTTGTCTTTCGTGCATAGAACTACAGCCCAAAAAATGTAAAGACCAAGTGGCCCATCAATTCTGGCCTACTATTTTTATTTTTTTTAATTATATTATTTATTTATTTATTCATTTCTTTACTTTTTTTTTGTCTTTAGTGCATAACGGCTATACTTTCTCTACATTAAGTCTGGTCCATTTTTAAAAAATATTTTTTTTTTTTTTACTTTTTTTGTCTTTCGTGCATAGAACTACAACCCAAAAAATGTAAAGACCTACTATTTATTTTCTTAATTATATTATTTATTTATTAATGTCTTTACTTTTTTTGCCTTTAGTGCATAACAGCTATACTTTCTCTACATTGAGTCTGGCCCATTTTTTTTAAATATATTTTTTTATACTTTTTTTTGTCTTTCGTGCATAGAACTACAACCCAAAAAAATTCAAGACCAAGTGGCCCATCGATTCTGGCCTACTATTTTTTTTTTTTTTTTATTATATTATTTATTTATTCATTTCTTTACTTTTTTTTTGTCTTTGGTGCATAACAGCTATACTTTCTCTACTGCAGAGAAATTATTTAATTTATATTCCATCTCATCTCAAACAGGAACATTTCTACGGAAGAAGAAAATTTTCCACCTATTTTCGGCTCTGTGTTTCCTCAAGGCCAAGGGTCTTGGGTCCAGTCTTCGTAGATGAAGTGGTTGCTCCTTCCCGGTGAATTTCTACTAATTTAGTATAAAAGATATTTGTTACAGATGTATAAGGTTTGCTAATCAGTTCCAAGCCAATCAGATTTATCTAACGCACCTTCCATGCCTCCGTCAACACTCAAGGCAAAGGTCTGATAAACTGGGGCTATAAGGGAAAGGAATAATAAATGTAATTAAATCAGAAATGCGACTTTCTTGGGAAGTTTATTAACGGGATTGTATAGGCTGGCCACGCCAAGGAATGTCTGAAATCTCCTTCGCCTTTCTTCCGATGAGTGAAGCTGTGCTTTCTCTTCTGCAACAGGTTGTCATAGCTTTGATGAGCTAATTAATAAGAAAGGAACGGAACGAAAACACGGCGAAAAAAAAACTGCGAGCCTGACAGCGTCTCTCGCTTTTCATTTCCCACAGATCCAGCGGCTCATGAGTAACTCATTAAGTTCCCACCTGCGGAAACACGCAAAGCAATATGGGTCCCTGGCGTCGCACGCCGTCCATCAATGACTCTCCACAATAATTGTCTGTTATTTATATAGAGCCGATGCTGGGAGGTTAATGCTCACTTTAATCTAAACACAAAGCACACGGTTTAATCATCGTAGATGAAGCGCTGCCGCTGGTGGGACGCTTTATAGCCAAAGATGACTTTCATCACCCGTAGATGTGTTCAGCTGGAACACTTTGTTTGCTAATATAAAGAAACGATCCGCTTTGTGTAGCAGTCACGTAAAAGAGGAACTCAAGGCATCATATCTCATCATCTCAGGTAGATGTTCTACATACTGTATACCAAGGGTCTTCAAACTATGGCCCTCCAGTTGTTCAAGAACTACAATTCCCATCATGCCTAGCCATGTCTGTGAAGGTCAGAGTTTTACAATGCCTCATGGGATGTGTAGTTCCGCAACAGCTGGAGGGCCGTAGTTTGAGGATCCCTGCTGTATACTCTACATATACATTAACTATTGTACCCCTCTGCCTATGGAATCATGATTGGTATGCACTCTATAGCCAAGGGTTCTGGTAATGCTCCATCATACAAAGACATTGTAGGCAATTGTGCTCCTCCAAACTTGTGGTAACAGTTTGGTGAAGACCCAAAGCCAGCTCCACAAAGACATAGTTTGACCAGTTTGGTGTGGAGGAACTTGAGTGTCCTGCACAGAGCCTCAATCCTACTTTAGAAAGGGCTTTGGTATAAAGTCTTCTCATCCGACATCAGTACCTGCCCTTAACCCTTACGGGATAAAATCTACCCATCCCAAAGGTGTTCATTAGGGTTCAGGTCGTGGAGGAACTCAAGTGTCCCGCACAGAGCCCTGACCTCAACTCAAATGACCACCATTGGGATCAATTGGAAGATTTAGTATCTTCCCAGAAGAGTGGTGGAAAAACAAGTGTGTGTACAAAGCCAGCTCTATAAAGACATGGTTTGACCAGTTTGGTGTGGAGGAACTCGAGTGTCCTGCACAGAGCCCTGACCTCAATCCTACTTTAGAAAGGCCTTTGGTATAAGGTCTTCTCATCCAACATCAGTACCTGCCCTTAACCCTTACGGGATAAAGTCTTCCCATCCCAAAGGTGTTCATTAGGGTTCAGGTCATGGAGGAACTCAAGTGTCCTGCACAGAGCCCTGACCTCAACCCTAGTTTTGGAACATCTTTGGTATGAGGACTTATCTCAAAGGCGTTCAGTAGGTTTTAAGGTCATGGAGGAACTTGAATGTCCTGCATAGAGCCCTGACCTCAACCCTACTGAACACATTTGGGATGAATTGGAGTACTGATGGTGAGTCTTTTTTCTGTTGCCCAATGTGAGGCCCAACATGTGAGCCAGGTTGTCTCATTCAGCATCAGTACCTGACCCCACAAAAAAGCCAGCTCCATAAAGACATGGTGGGATCAGTTTGGTGTGGAGGAACTTGAGTGTCCTGCACAGAGCCCTGACCTCAATACTACTTTAGAAAGGCCTTTGGTATAAGGTCTTCTCATCCAACATCAGTACCTGCCCTTAACCCTTACGGGATAAAGTCTTCCCGTCCCAAAGGTGTTCATTAGGGTTCAGGTCATGGAGGAACTCAAGTGTCCCACACAGAGCCCTGACCTCAACTCAATTGACCACCATTGGGATCAATTGGAAAATCTAGTATCTTCCCAGAAGAGTGGTGGAAAAACAAGTGTGTGTACAAAGTCAGCTCTATAAAGACATGGTTTGACCAGTTTGGTGTCGAGGAACTCCAGTTTCCTGCACAGAGCCCTGACCTCAACCCTACTTTTGGAACATCTTTGGTATGAGGTCTTCTTATCTCAATAGCATTCAGTAGGTTTAGGGTCATGGAGGAAGCCCTGACCTCAACCCTACTGAACACATTTGGGATGAACTGGAGTACTGATGGTAAAACTTTTTTCTGTTGCCCAATGTGAGGCCCAACATGTGAGCCAGGTTGTCTCATTCAGCATCAGTACCTGATCCCACAAAAAAGCCAGCTCCATGAAGACATGGTGGGACCAGTTTGGTGTGGAGGAATTCCAGTTTCCTGCACAGAGCCCTCAATCCTACTGAACACCTTTGGGATGAATTAGAACGCTGATTGTGAGCCAGGTCTTCTCATTTAACATCAGTACCTGACCTCACAAATGGGCACCCTCCAAAATCTTGTGGAAAGCCTTCCTGGAAGAGTGGAGCTAACTCCATAAAGACATGGTTTGACCAGTTTGTTGTGGAGAAACTCAGGTGTAACTCCATATTGAGTATCAAGGTTTTATAATAGGATATCCAAAAAGCTCAGAGCCTTGACCTCAACCCTACTGAACACCTTTAGGATGAATTAGAATGCTGATTGTGAGCCAGGTCTTCTCATTTAACATCAGTACCTGACCTCACAAATGGGCACCCTCCAAAATCTTGTGGAAAGTCTTCCTGGAAGAGTGGAGCTAACTCCATAAAGGCATGGTTTGACCAGTTTGGTGTGGAGAAACTCGGGTGTAACTCCATATTGAGTATCAAGGTTTTATAATAGGATATCCAAAAAGCTCAGAGCCTTGACCTCAACCCCACTGAACACCTTTGAGATGAATTGGAATGCCAATTATGAGTGAGGTCTTCTCATACAACATCAAAAATAGATACACCTTTCCACAGACACTCTTCAAAATCATGGGGGAAGTCTTCCCAGAAGAGTGAAGGCTGGTATAGTCGCAAAGGGGAGAGGAGGAGGAATAGGTCAACTGGACCAAATGAATAAAATGCTTCCTATTCTTGGAGAAAAAGAACAAGAAAGGAATATATCTAATCACTAAAAATGCTCTCCTGTCCTTGGAAAAAAAAATAGTTATGAGAGAATATACCTAAGTGGTAAATAGGGAATGTGCCTGGGTGCTTGAAATCTTCTTCTGATCATGCAAAGCCATAATGGTGGTTTCTTTCAAAAGTAGATCCGTGGCATTCTCATATGATGGAATTATACCTTCATAAAACTCAACCGCCTCTATAGATGAACATTAGTCCATGACTACATTTTGCCCCTCAGCGGGGAGCATGTATTGACAGAGCCATAATGACCCAAGGGCCAGATAAAGAAAGCAAAGGGCCACATCCTGTCCCCCTCCCCCCCACAGGCTGCAGTTTGTAGACCACTGCCCTAGAACATGGACGCTGCTGCAATAGAAGCTGACGGTTTAGTCTGCTTAGCTTGATTGATGCATATAGTACATTTAGGAAAGAATCCAGGCCATTCTTAAAGCAATCTACAGAGCTGGCCAGAACCACCTCTGGAGGGAGTCTATTCCACATTTCCACAGCTCTTACTGTGAAGAAACCTTTCCCTATTTGGAGATGAAATCTCTTTTCCTCTAGACGTAAAGAGTGCCCCCTTGTCCTCAGTGTTGGCCGTAAAGTGAATAACTCAACACCAAGTTCACTATATGGACCCCTTATATATTTATACATGGTGATCATGTCCCCCCTTTAATCTCTTCTTCTCAAGAGAGAATAAATTCAGTTCCTCTAATCTTTCCTCATAGCTGAGCTCCTCCATGCCTCTTATCAGTTTGGTTGACCTTCTCTGCACTTTCTCCAGTTCCCCGATATCCTTTTTTGAGAACTGGAGCCCAAAACCGAACTGCATATTCCAGATGAGGTCTTACTAACGACTTGTACAGCTGCGTTTACCACATGCCGTTCAAAATGACCGCAACTTCGAGTCCACCCCCTCGCTCTGCTGCCATCTGGTGGCCACATCGCGCGCAAACCTCAAAGTAAACCCAAGAAGCCACCAACGGCCGTCCACAGCACGAGGCAATCAAATATCAATAAAGTAAGTCTAAGATTAAAAACAACATATACAGAAACTAAATATTCCCTTGCATATATATATATATTTTTTTTAACTTTGGGTTTAATTATACTTTAATTGATGGACTATCAACTCGGAAAAAAGAGCGATGAAATAATTAGAGAAACAAAGCTCATTCCAAGCACTCCGAAGCTGCACGGGTGCCACTTCCATTATCTCGGGAGTGATACAAACATTAAAAATAAAGGGCTGTTGTAATTAACGGCGTATTATTTGCAAAGAGATTCAAACTGTGAGAAATAAAGTTTGCGGAGGAATGTTTAAGATGCTTAAAAGAAGAAAAAAAAAAAAAAGAAGTAATGCGAAGAGGATGTGCCCTTTAAAGAAATAAGTAGGTCATTGGCAGGCTAAACTTTCCCAGTATACTAAACAATCTGATATGATTGGTGGTGATGAGGTCAGTTTCACTTTGCTTTGTTCATGCGGTGCTCTTGTCAAGAGGGATTCCTTCTGAGCCAACGAGCAATAAAACCGCGCTCCAATGGGCGCATCGTCTCTGCACGTGGCTCCAGCCCCATGGCATCTTTAGCGTTGCCCGTATTAACACGCCGTTGCACGCTGGACATATCGGAAGGCGGAATATAGGACAGAGCGACAATGTCCTTTTCACTGCTTGCGCACCGAGGAGGACGGCGCTTTTCTGGTAGACGGGCTTTTTGCTCAAGTGCAGGTCAATTTATGATTGTCATTACCAAGTCAACCAAAGTCCATCCATGGGTCTGCTGGCTCCCGTACGTCACATACCTGCCAGGGTAACACAGTAACTGTTTAGTGCATCGCTAATCCTTTCCCCGTGATGCGATATGGTGACAAAGGGCTGGTAACGATTTACAGATAACCACTTCGCTCTGTAGATATTAATCGGGACAAAATCATTTTGATGGATCCATCTGACTGAACCATCTGTGATGGGAAAACCAGTTTTGAAAGTAGATCTCAACCCTAACTCAACACAACGTGGCACATAATTGTGAAGTGGAAGGAAAATGATAAATGATACAAATAAATATGTGGAAAGTGTGGGGGAGGGGGGAGGGACATTTGTATGGCGCCCCCCGGAGTCAATATTTTGTAGAACCCCCTTTCTCTACAAGTCTTTTTGGGGGTGTCTCTACCAGCTTTGCACATCTAGAGAGGACATTTCTGCCCATTCTTCTTTGTAAAATATCTCAAGCTCTGTCAGATTGGATGGAGAGCGTCTGTGATCAGCAATTTTCAAGTCTTGTCACAGATTCTCAATGTGATTTAGGTCTGGACTGTGACTGGGCCATTCTAACACATGAATATGCTTTGATCTAAACCATTCCATTGTAGCTCTGGCTGGATGTTTCGGGTCGTTGTCCTGCTGGAAGGTGAACCTCCGCCCCGGTCTCAAGTCTTTTGTAGACTCTAACAGGTTTTCTTCTAAGATTGTCCTGTATTTGTCTCCATCCATCTTCCCATCAACTTTGACCAGCTTCCCTGTCCCTGCTGAAGAAAACCATCCCCACCACATGATGCTGCCACCACCATTTTTCACAGTGGGGATGGTGTGTTCAGGGTGATGTGCGGTGTTAGTTTTCCCCACACATAGTGTTTTGCTTTTAGGCCATAAAGTTGAATTTTGGTCTCATGTGACCAGATCACCTTCTTCCACATGTTTGCTGTGTCCTCCACATGGCTTCTCACAAACTACAAACAGGACTTCTTATGACTTTCTTTCACCAATGTCTTTCTTCTTGTCACTCTTCCATAAAGGGCAGATTTGTGGAGAACACGACTAATAGTTGTCCTGTGGACAGATTCTCCCCCCCTGAGCTGTGGATCTCTGCAGCTCCTCCAGAGTTACCATGGACCTCTTGGCTCTTCCCTGATGAATGCTCTCCTTGCCCGGCCGGTCAGTTTAGGTGGACGGCCATGTCTTGGTAGGTTTGCGGTTGTGCCATACTCTTTCCATTTTCCGATGATGGATTGAACAGAGCTCCGTGAGATGTTCAAAGCTTGGGAGATTTTTTTTATAACCTAACCCTGCTTTATACTTCTCTACAACTTTATCCCTGACCTGTCTGGTGTGTTCCTTGTTCTTCATGATGCTGTTTGTTCACTAAGGTTCTCTAACAAACCTCCGAGGGCTTCACAGAACAGCTGTATTTATACTGAGATTACATGACACACAGGTGGACTCTATTTATTAATTAGGTGACTTCTGAAGGCAATTGGTTCCACTAGATTTTAGTTAGGGGTATCAGAGTAAAGGGGGCGCCATACAAATGCCCCTCAACACTTTTCACATATTTATTTTTACCATTTATCATTTTCCTTCCACTTCACAATTATGTGTCACTTTGTGTTGGTCTATCACATAAAATCCCAATAAAATACATTTATGTTTTTTTGGTTGTAACATGACAAAATGTGGGGAATTTCAAGGGGTATGAATACTTTTTCAGGGCACTGTACATGGGAGTTCATCCTGGCGTTAATCTAGTATAATTTTAACGAGTGGGTTTGCATCCACTTTAAAAAAAAAAAAAAGATGTCCTATCTGCTCTGCATTTTAAGACATCCCGGAGATCCTGGAAGAGGAGAGCAGAGGTCTCATTTATTTTAATCTGAGGAGCCCTCACACTTGTAGAGAACGTTCTGACAAAAATCGCTAATCATGAAAATTTCCTCAGCGAGAACGGAAGCGTGACAGGAGCTTTGAGGGAACCGTACAAGGCTGAGCTGACACGCAGCATAGGCTGTCAGTCCCGGGGCCCCATGGGAAGATGGCAGTGCTTGCCTGCTCAGCTGATGCCAACCCGCATTCGGCAGAGTGATGGCGAGGGCCCGTTCCCTCCCATCTCGCGTATCTCTCTTCCTAAATCGAGGATGACAAAGGGCAAGGTGACGCTCAGCTTTTTACATGGCAAAAGTTCATCATCTCGACATTCTACAGAGTTTTTTTCTTTTCTCCGCGATCCCCTGGGTTGCTGCTCGGTCATAATTCTGAAGCGGATTTGCCATCCGGTAGTCAGGTCTCTAAATTTATATCATACTAAAATAGCGGTATTGTGCTGTGACAGCCATCGATTGATGCCGAAATTTTGCAGTCTAACCACTTGCCGGCCAAAGCCTTTTCTGCCAGTTTTTGTTTACAAGTTTAAATTTTTTTTTTTTCGCTAGAAAACTACTTAGGACCCCTCAAATATTATATATACAGTCAGGTCCATAAATATTGGGACATGGACACAATTCTAATCTATTTGGCTCTATAAGCTACCACAATGGATTTGAAATGAAACGAACAAGATGTGCTTTAACTGCAGACTTTCAGCTTTAATTTGAGGGTATTTACATCCAAATCAGGTGAACGGTGTAGGAATTACAACAGTTTTGTATACGTGCCTCTCACTTTTTAACCCTTTCATGACTAAGCCTATTTTTGAAATTTGGTGTTTACAAGTTAAAATCCGTATTTTTTGCTAGAAAATTACTTAGAACCCCCAAACATTATATATATATTTTTTAGCAGAGAATCTAGAGAATAAAATGGCGATGGTTGCAATATTTTTTATCACACGGTATTTGTGCAGCGGTGTTTTAAACGCAAATTTTTGGAAAAGTGACACTTTCATGAATTTTAAAAAATCCAAACAGTAAAGTTACCCCAATTTTTTTGTATAATGTGAAAGATGATGTTACGCCGAGTAAATAGATACCAAACATGTCACCCTTTATAATTGCACGCAATCGTGGAATGGCGACGAACTACGGTACCTTTGAATTTCCATAGGTGACGCTTTAAAATTTTTTTACGGTTACCAGGTTTGAGCTACAGAGGAGGTCTAGGGCTAGAATTATTGCTCTCGCTCTGACGATCGCGGCGATACCTCACATGTGTGGTTTGAACACCGTTTACATATGCGGGCGCGACTTCCGTATGCGTTTTCTTCGCTGCGCGAGCTCGCGGGGACAGGGGCACTTTAAAAAAAATTTTTTTTAATTTAATTTATTTATTTTTGTACTTTATAAATTGTGTTTAAATTTTTTTTTTTTTTTTTTTTACTTTTATTGCTGTCACAAGCAATGTAAACATCCCTTGTGACAGTAATATGTGGTGACAGGTACTCTTTATGGAGGGATGGGGGGTCTAAAAGACCCCCCATCCCTCCTTTACACTTCAAAGTATTCAGATTTCTGAAAACGGCGATTCTGAATACTGTGTACTTTTTTAAATTCGGCGCCATTGGCAGCCGAGTAAACGGGAAGTGACGTCATGACGTCGCTTCCGCATTTACAACAAGAAGGCTGGAACGAAGCCGCTCGCAGCTTCGTTCCAGCCCGCCCCCAGCCGCCGAAGGCAGCCGAACGGACACCGGGCCTCCCGATCGCACGGGAGGCCCGGTAACAGCGGCGGGAGGCGGCGGGAGGGGGGGGGAATGTCCCCTCCCGCTCCTCCGGTATAACAGCCGAGCGGCTTTTAGCCGCATCGGTTGTTATACACGGGTAGCCGATCGCCCGCTGTAAACAACGGTACCGGGATGATGCCTGCAGCTGCGGGCATCATCCCGGTATAACCCCGGAAAGCCGAGTACGCATATCTGCGTACGGTCGGCGGGAAGGGGTTAAGGGACCAAAAGTAATGGGACAGATTAACACTCATCCATCAAACTTTCACTTTTTAATACTTGGTTGCAGTCAATTACAGCCTGAAGTCTGGAAGGCATAGACATCACCAAACGCTGGGTTTCATCCCTGGTGATGCTCTGCCAGGCAGGCATGTACTGGCCATCTGGACTACAGGGAGTTTCCCGGTGGGCCGATGGCTCAGTGGGCCGGTTTCAGTGAAAGCCTGTCAAAGTAATGGCTTTCTTGGTTCACCCTCAACTTCACGCAGTGATGTGAGAAAGATGAGAAAAATACAGAGGAGAATAAGTGAAATAATAAAAGAGGTTAGTGAGGACTCCTTATGTTATGCTACTTATGTTTTTTTGCACAATTGCGTATAGTTTATATACTGTTTTTGTGCTTGTTTGCACAATTAAAGTCCATGAAGTCCAGGGCCAAATTTCTGTCCCAGTCCAGCCCTGCTGCCAGGCCTCTACTGCAACTGTCTTCAGTTCCTGCTTGTTCTTGGGACATTTGTCCTTCAGTTTTGTCTTCAGCAAGTGAAATGCATGTTCAATCGGATTCAGGTCAGGTGATTGACTTGGCCATTGCATAACATTCCACTTCTTTCCCTTAAAAAAACTCTTTGGTTGCTTTTGCAGTATGCTTCAGGTCATTGTCCATCTGCACTGTGAAGCGCCGTCCAATGAGTTCTGAAGCATTTTGCTGAATATGAGCAGATAATATTGTCCGGAACACTTCAGAATTCATCCTGCTGCTTTTGTCAGCAGTCACATCATCAATAAATACAAGAGAACCAGTTCCATTGGCAGCCATACATGCCCACGCCATGACACTACCACCACCATGCTTCACTGATGAGGTGGTATGCTTTGGATCATGAGCAGTTCCTTTCCTTCTCCATACTCTTCTCTTCCCATCACTCTGGTACAAGTTGATCTTGGTCTCATCTGTCTGTAGGATGTTGTTCCAGAACTGTGAAGGCTTTTTTAGATGTTGCGCAAAACTCTAATCTGGCCTTCCTATTTTTGAGGCTCACCAATGGTTTACATCTTGTGGTGAACCCTCTGTATTCACTCTGGTGAAGTCTCCTCTTGATTGTTGACTTTGACACACATACACCGACCTCCTGGGGAGTGTTCTTCATCTGGCCAACTGTTGTGAAGGGTGTTTTCTTCACCAGGGAAAGAATTCTTCGGTCTTCCACCACAATTGTTTTCTGTGGTCTTCCTTGTCTTTTGTAAATACCCTCAAATTAAAGCTGAAAGTCTGCAGTTAAAGCACATCTTGTTTGTTTCATTTCAAATCCATTGTGGTGGTGTATAGAGCCAAAAAGATTAGAATTGTGTCGATGTCCCAATATTTATGGACCTGACTGTATATATATATATATATATATATATATATTTTTTTAGCAGAGATGATTTGATCAGTCCCCCCCTGAAAGGAAATGTGTTCTCATCCACAGCACACTCAGGGAGGAATGGGGGGACTAATCAAATTGAATGTCAGGGTACTCACCAAGGCCGAGATGCTGAGAGTGGCTCCCCTTGCAGCTAAGCACACTCTACCCCTGGAAGTGGTACAGAGGGTATAGGGCACAAAGAGGCACGAGTCACCAGCAGGCTAGATGGGACTTGAGTGATGATCACAGGTAGAGCCGGTACACCGTGCAGTGGTAGGCTTGGCACCAGTCTGGCATAAGAAGCCCAGCTGGGGCTCTAACCCAGTAGAGACTGGGGTGGAGTCCTTGGAGAAAGCCGGGGGTCAAACACAGGTAATCAAGTAGAAGCAAGCCCTTAGTACTAGCTGGGGTCATACACAGGAAGTCAAGCAGATGAGGCGGGGAGAGAGTCCTTGAACAAGCCGAGGTCAAAACACTGAAGGCAGATAGGGTAAAGGAGTCCTTAGGCAAGCCGGGGTCAAAGTGCTGGAGAAGATCAGAGCAGGTCAGTGTCAATCCGGGTCACAACAGGTAATCACAGGATAGCAGAGTACTGAGGCAGGAACACAGGAAGCTGAGAGACAAACCAGCAATTAGACATGAGGCTGTCAGGAACCATGAAATCAGACAGGGACAGTTAATCACACTTGTTTAATAATAAAAACAAAAAGAACAAACGTAGTCAAAACATAGCCAAAGTTCAGTAACTGGAAAGGATAGTCAGCCAAGCCAGAAGTCAGGGATCAATGTAGTGGAACAGCAAACAGGATCTGGAGCCAGAAGGGATGTCAGCAAAGCCAGTCTTTAAACAGGAAGGCAGGAGATAGTTTCTTGTGATGTGACCAAGACGAAGGCAGATCTCCTCTGGACTGGATGGCTTAAGTAGGTAGGACTGACGAGCAGGATATCATCAGCAGTTGAGTAACTGTGGAGAGAGATGGGAGCTGGCAATTAGCCGACAGCTGAGCGGCCAGCTCAGAAAAGGAAGGGCTGAGCCCAGCCCTGACAGAGGCTGAGCAGCCTTTTATAGGCCAGCAAGGAGATTTCACATTATGCGCGCTTCAATGCACACGCGCCGGCGCCGTCACGCTGTATCGTGCACCCGTATGCGCAGTTTCGCTGTATCGGGCACCCGCATGCGCCATTCTACCGCGCATGCGCACGGGAAAGTGCCAATACTGGCAAGTCCAGCTTCTGTTATTTCTCTGACATCGAAGCTCAGATCAAGCCTAATCACAGGTATCACATCTCAGCCCAATCGCTTCCACGACTTCAGTCCTGATCAAGGGGAAGGCATTTCCCAGGCCAAACGTGTTGGCTTCTCTTGATACACTTTCTCAAATAAAAATGTGGACTGAAACTCTTGAAGTGCCATCACACAACTTTTGTACTGGGTGCTCTTCAACATGTTAGGTCTGTGAAGGTTCTCATGTGTCCAGGTCATGGTGTATGTAGTAGTAGTCAGTCACATTGAACTGTGTTTGTTCTGTAATGTTGGGTACATTTTACTGCTCTTCTAAGTGTCCTGCTAAGTTCTACCGAGTATTGTACGAAGAGTGTTAGGGGCCAGTGCTGGGACATTGTCATCTAGTGCCCAGGGCAAAGATGCCAAGCCGCGCCCCCTCCTCCATTGTTCATGATGTGCAAGCTTAGGGGATCCTATGCCCAACAGTCTCGCTTGTCAAAATCACTACTCCTTTCAGCCTTAAAACAGAAGGAAGGCACCCTCATCCCTACAGTAAATTATTGCGTCCCTCTTGCCCATTTCTTGTCCCGGCCCTGATGAAGGAAATGTGTTGGCTTCTCTTAAAACCCTTTGTCAAATGAAAACTTGAACCAAAACTCTTGACATGCCATGGGCTTTCGTACTTGGCGCTCCTCAACATGTTAGGACTGTGAAGGTTCTCGTGTCCAGGTCATGGTATACCTAGTAGACCTCAATCACATTCAACTGTACTTGTTCTATAAAGTTTAAGAAATTTACATTGCTCTTCCAAGTGTCTTCCTAAGTTCTACAGAGCATTGCAGCGTTAGGGGCACTGTATCCACCATTTCAGCCCTGATAAAATGAGAGGCCTTTCCCCCGAAAATTGCTAGCTTCTCTTGATCCCTTTCTTAAATATAAATTTGGACCAAAACTCTTGATGTGCCATGAACTTTTGTACTGGGTGGTCTTCAACATGTTCTGTCTGTGAAGGTTCTCCTGTGTCTAGGTTATGGTGTATGAAGTAGTAGCCAGTCACGTTCAACTGGACTTGTTCTGCAATGTTGGGTAAATTTTGCTGTTCTTCCTAAAGTGTCTCCCTAATTTATATTGCACGAAGTGTGATCGGGGCCGGTGCTGGGACTTTGTCATCCAGCTCCCAGGGCAAAGATACCAAGCCACACCCCTCCATTCCCCTGATTGTTATGTTCAAGCTTATGCCAAGCAGTCACTCGCTTGTCGAAATCACTGCTGCTATCACTACTTCTGTCAGCCTTGTAACAGAAGGAAGGCCCCCCCATCCATTCATTCATCCATCAAACCATTGCCCCCAGGGTAGTTTCCCCATTTGCCCGCCCCTTGTCCCGGGCCTGCTAGGGGTAGTGGATCCATCACTTCAGCCATGATGAAGGAAACATGTTGGCCTCTCTTCATACCCTTTGGTAAATAAAAATTTGGACCAAAACTCTTCACATGCCATTAACTTTTCTACTGGGCCCTCTTCAACATGTTCAATCTGTGAAGGTTCTCATGTGTCCCAGGTCGTGATGTATGTAGTAGTAGTCAGTTACTTTCAACTAGATTTGTTCTGTCTTGAATAAATTTCGTTGATCCTCCAAGTTTCTCCCTAAATTCTACTGAGTATTACACAGGGAGTGTTAGGGGCGCTGGATCCAACACTTTAGCCCTGATGAAGGGGGGGCCTTTTTCCACCCTGAAACATGTTGGCTTCTTTTGAAACCCTTTGTCAAATGAAAGTTTGAACCAAAACTCTTGACGTGCCTTAAACTTTTGTACTGGGTGCTCCTCAAAATGTTCAGTCTGTGAAGGTTTCTCATGTGTCCAGGTCATGGTGTATGTAGTAGTAGTCAGTTCTGTTCAACTCGATTAGTTCTGTCTTGAATACATTTAGCAGCTCTTCCAAGTGTCTCCCTAAGTTCTGCACATAGATTGTTAGGGGCACTGGATCCAACACTTAAGCCCTAATGATGGAGGAGGTATTTTCCCCCCAAATATGTTGGCTTCTTTTGAAACCCTTTGTCAAATAAAAATTTGGACCAAAATCTTCACGTGCCATGAACATTTCTACTGGGCGCTCCTAAACATGTTTGGTCTGTGAAGGTTCTCATATGTCCAGGTCATGATGTATGTACGGTAGTAGTCAGTTCCGTTCAACTAGATTTGTTCTGTCTTGAATAAATTGTTGCTGCTCTTCCAAGTGTCTTCCTAAGTTTTACTGAGTATTGTACGAAGAGTGCTAGGGGTACTGGAACCACCACTTTGGCATCGATAACTTTTGAACCGTGGTGGCTTCTTTTGATTTCCTTTGTCAAATAAAAATTTGTACCAAAATTTTTGAAGCGTTATGAATGCTTGTACTGGGCGTTTCTCAACACTCACCCCAAGGTCTTGACACCCACCATAAGTCCTCAATCCAGACTATCTACAGGGCACAGCCACTGTTTGTCAGCCCCATTTGAAGGACGACACACTCAAACCCCAAATTACCAATAGAAAAAAAAAAACCCTGTTGGGGGATGTGTGGGACTTTCTGGGTGCTATTCATATACTCGTCAACAACAATTATGGTTAAAAAAGTTATTTTATTTTTACACATTCGCATAGTAGAAAAAGGGTTTACAATGATACATTTCTTCCATACAGAAAATACCACACTTTATGATCTACATGTTTCGCCTTACGGCTTCCTCAGGAACATGCATGGATATTCTTATCTAGTGAATAAATATACACAGATTATAGATACATGTCTAATACATTTGAAACACAACATTTGAAGAAAACTTCACCAAGTCTCACTAGGCAACCTATGGCTCGACCTGGATAATTGCGGAAACCCTCGAATGTATGGCTCTGAATCCACTTTTCGGCAATTATCCAGGTCGAGCCATAGGTTGCCTAGTGAGACTCGGTGAAGTTTTCTTCAAAGGTTGTGTTTCAAATGTATTAGACATGTATCTGTAATCTGCGTATATTTATTCACTAGATGAGAATATCCACGCATGTTCCTGAGGAAGCCGTAAGGCGAAACATGTAGAACATAAAGTGTGGTATTTTTGTATGGAAGAAATGTATCATTGTATACCCTTTTTTGTCTATGTGAATGTGTAAAAATAAAATAACTTTTTTAACCATAATTGTAGTTGACGAGTATATGAATAGCACCCAGAAGTCCCACACATCCCCCAACAGTTTTTTTTTTTCCTATTCTCTGTTACAAGGGGACGTTGGTGCTGACTAACTAAATTTGGAAACTGATCGCTTTAAACTCTCTACCCAAAAATGACCAATATTCACTTTGATTGGTCAAGCGCTATCACACTCGTGCGCACCAGAAACCTAACATGGTGGCTTCTACAGGGGACTCTTGAAACAAAATTGGGCAATTTTCCTTCTCCTTTTTTCCTCATTTCGCCATTGCAAGAAAAAAAAAAAAAAATACAAATGTCACTACCAGACAGCTTTTCGAAAAATTCCCCCTGCTCCCCGGCGCCCCTCCCATGGCGCCAATAATCTCACTTGCAGAGGATCTATCCCGCTGTCACTTCCAGCTGCATTTACCATGTGAGGGGGTTTCAGATCGGCCTGGTTATAAGAGGAGCTAATGAGCGGGTAACACATATGTGCAGCCGCGCGGAAAGGCATCGTGTGTGCGTTAACATCTGAGTCAGCTCAGCTCTTGCCTGGCACGGCCAGCCAACGCATTCACAAACTAATGCTGACGAGCAGATGAAAACCCCGGCACTGCGGGCATCTAGCGATCTAACTTTCCGAGACACACAAAGAGCGGGGGGGTGGGGGGGGGGGGGGGGGGTGTTGGCAAGAAAAGCATAGCTGCCAGACCTGGAGAACAGTGAGAGCGTTTATGGGGGGAAGATTGTTTGTAAGCCGCGGCATGGGAAAAGAATTACGGGGGGCCGCGGCTCAAAAATAAAATCGAAAAAAAAACCTTAAAGTCCGTGTCAATCACCTAATTCTCATAAAAGTCAATGTAGACCCCCCCCCCCCCAACTGGATAACATTTCGTTTGCTCTCTGCACTATCTATGGATGTTTTTTTTTCCACGTTGTATGACTATTGTAGCGTGAATATGCAAAAAACAGTGGTCATGGGATATTGAGTGAGGCGACTTCTGAATCAGGTACAGGTACAAAAAGTATAAAAAGTAAAAATTGGTTTATTATACAGACAAGACATAAAAACAAATTCCATAAAGAGCCGACATACATGAATTAAAAAAAAAAAATTGATTTCACATTATAGATACATGGTGGCATAAATAAGCAGGTACATGGCAGATCTGGGTAAAAAAAAAAAAATCTTTGGTGACAAGAAAACACTCTACGCGTTTCGAGAATCCGTCAAGGAACAATGAATGGCATGAAAGGAAGCCATCTATTGCTTACAATTGTCATGTGATCTGCTGTGATTGGTCACAGTGATCACATGGTGCCGGCAGCGGGCCGGCACACCGATCAGTCATCTGACACAGCCGGTGACGGATTGAGCCGCAGCGAGCTAGGTGTGTTCCTGAGGACATCATATGATGTCCACCCGGATCGATGAAAAGTCACATCTGGCCATCATTTCGCTATAGGCCGGGCAGGAACTGGTTAAATAGCCTCTTCCTGATCCAAGATGGCTGCCAGGGTCATATGGGGCCATCATTTTGCTATAGGCCAGACGGCAACTGGTTAAATAGCCTATGCCTGACCCAAGGCGGCTGCCAGAGTCACATGGGGCCATCATTTTGCTATAGGCCAGGCAGGAACTGGTTAAATAGCCTCTTCCTGATCCAAGATGGCTGCCAGAGTCACATGGGGCCATCGTTTTGCTATAGGCCAGGCGTGAACTGGTAAATAGCCTCTGCCTGATCCAAGATGGCTGCTAGAGTCACATAGGGCCATCATTTTGTTATAGTCCGGAAACTGGTTAAATAGCCTCTGCCTGATCCAAGATGGCTGCCAGAGTCACATGGGGCCATCATTTACTATAGGCCGGGCAGAAACTGGTTAAATAGCTTCTGCCTGACCCAAGATAGCTACCAGAGTCACATGGGCCCATCGTTTTGCTATAGGCCAGGCGGAAACTGGTAAATAGCCTCTGCCTGACCCAAGATGGCTGCTAGAGTCACATAGGGCCATCATTTTGTTATAGTCCGGAAACTGGTCAATAGCCCCTGCCTGACCCAAGATGGCTGCCAGAGTCACATAGGGCCATCATTTTTGTTCATATTTTGTAGGTGATCCTGCCATGGTGGTTCTTGTTCAGGCCCTTCCTGTTGTAAGGTGACAACTGTCTCCTCAGTTGTAGTTCTCTGTGGTTACCCTGTCAGAAGCTCTACTGGTGGAGATGGAGAGCGACTGTGCCGATACACACACACTGTCCAGCCATGGTCGGTCGATCTATAAAACATTCGCTGCACAAATGTCATGAGTATTGGTGCAAGATGGACAAAATGTCGCTGTAAATTTTCTACATAGGCCTGTATCCGTCCATCTAGTGCAGCGATTCTCAACCAGGGTTCCTCCAGAGGTTGCTAAGGGTTCCTTCAGCATTGGGCAATTTCTGCCTCTCAGATAAGTTCTCACTGACACCGTTGATCTTTTTAACTATCTGCAAGGACGTAATTCTTTCCAATGACCACAAGTGTAAGGACCGTTCTTCCCACTGACCATCACACTAATGTATCATGAGTTGTAGATTTCTACTTTTTAGCAGGGGTTCCCTGAGAGCGCAGGACTATTTCAAGGGTTCCTCTGCGTTGAGAAGGTTGAGAAAGGCTGATCTAGTGTGGCTAAAATGCAGTGCGGTTTTCTGAAATACCGTAATGAGAAAACTATACCACTAGATGGAGCTGATGAGGCAGGAATTCATCAATTAGTAAAATTATGGGGACATTGTAATGAGCTTGCATGAAAACTCCTGACATTTGTGCAAGGAATAATCACAGACTCCAAGGAACCTTAAGGAGCCTGCAGGAGATCAGCAGCCAAGGAATGACAAAAAAGGCAAAAATAAGGATTAAAAAAAAAAATAGAAAACATCCGCTGTTTATGATACACAGTGCATCCATTTAAGGTTTACATCTGCTTTACAATGTTTTGCCAAAGATTAGTGTAAACGCGCAGAAATATTGCAAAGAACCTTTAAGAACCTGAAATAAATAAGAGCAGCAGATGGGGATGTGATTTAAAGGTGTTGCAAAGCTGTAATAAGGTAAATTGCAATATCAAGGCTCAATGCGTAATGGCCAGATGCTCCCCGGTGTATCAAGGTATCCCGTACATATGGGGACGTATTGCCCCAGCTGTCTGGAGCTGAAAGAAATCCCACACCACAGCTGTGTTCTAAAATAGATGAAATATGCAAACATGCATAGTCCAAGCATTTCGTAATGATGTGCACCGCCATGCATTCCTTGTATGTCCTGGAAGAGTATATAACAGCTACATTCATTATCTCCCCCTAAATCTGCACTACGTTCCCGGACTCTGCAGTTTTCTGTAATGAGAGATTGCGGTCATCTATGGCGAGCTTGAAAAGCTTTTTTCGGTTATTTTTAGATGATATTTCGTTATTATGACCCCAAGGCTCTCTTAGAGAGAAGTTGGGTATTGCAAATGAACTTCCACCAGAGCTTAGTGATTGAGGTGAAGCTCTACTCACTTTCATCATCCAATCATGTGCAAGCGAAATCCCTCTTCTGGCTGATGTGATTCCGTAGGATTAGGATCCCTGAAGATACAGGTATATTAGATAGGTATATAGTTGTAACAGTGGATATAGTATATACACTACATGGTCAAAGGTTGTAGACACCTGAGCATCACACCTATGGCTTGTTGGGCATCCCACTCCACAACCATGGGCAATATTACAGAGTTGGCCTCCCGCTATGGCCATTATTATAGGGTTAGTCTCTCACTATGGACATTAATATGGAGTTGGTCCCTCTTTGTGGCTATACCATCCTCCACTCTTCTGGGATGGATTTCCATGAGATCTTGGAGGATGTCTGTGGGAATGTGTGCCCATGTCTAAGGTCAGGTACTGATTTTGGATGAGATGACCTGGCTAACAATCAGCGATCCAGTTCATCCCAAAGGTGTTCAGTAGGGTTGAGGTCAGGGCTCTGTGCAGGCTACTTGCGTTCCTCCACCCATCCCACCTGTATGAGTTTGCTGTACATGAGATTCCATGACCATGGCAATTATTAAAGATTTGGCCTCTCACTATGGCCATTATTATGGAGTTGGTCCCTCTTTGTGGCTATACTTTCCTCCACTCTTCTGGGATTGATTTCCACAAGACTTTGGAGAATGTGTGCCCATTTCTAAAGTCAGGTGCTGATGTTGGATGAAAAGACCTGGCTCACGATCAGCGATCCAGTTCATCCCAAAGGTGTTCAATAGGGTTGAGTTCAAGGCTCGGTGCAGGCCACTTCCACTCAACGCACCTGTATGAGCTTGTTGGACATCCCATTCCACAACCATGATTGGCCATGATGGCCATAATTATAGAGATGGCCTCCTGCTATGGTCATTATTATGGAGTTTGTCCCTCTTTGTGGCTATATCATCCTCATCTCTTCTGGGATGGATTACCACAAGATCTTGGAGGGTGCCTGGGAATTTGTGCCCATTTCTAAGGTCAGGTACTGAATGTGGATGTGAAGACCTGGCTCACTATCAACAATACAGCTCATCCTAAAGGTGTTCAGTAGGGTTGAGGTCAGGGCTCTGTATAGGACACTCGAGTTCCCCCACATCAACCTAATTAAACCGCGTGGCAGTAAACACTCAGAGTTCAGTTGCGGAAACAGAACCCGTATTAACGTCAAAATTCACAATTCACAACAAGCCCGTCAAGAAGGAACCCGACCAGGAACACTCACAGAATGTAACAGCGATGTGTAACAGAGCAGGTCTCGGATGTGCGGACAGCGTCTGTCTTGAATGGATGAATGTAGTCTGTACCTATTTGGGGAGGCTTCCAGGAACCTCTCCCTACCACTATTCACTGTCCCTGTCCCCACACTACCCACATGCTAAATGTGCGCCAATCCCAAGAGCCAGGGTCTTAGTAATAGTAGGACACTTTTCACTCTGCAGCTACTTCTTAGAACAGTCCTCTTAACAATAGCTCAGGGAATGGACAGTACTGGAACATCACGAGCAATGCTCCAGGCCAGACAAGCCTTAGCATTACTGCACCAGGGGGTTAACAGAAGCAACCATCACCCAAATCCTGAACTCAGGTCTGTACTCACAAGTCCTTGGGTAATTGGATGCTTCCATCCTGTGTTAGGCTGACATTTCCATAGTGGACTCTTCAGATCCTAGGTGAAATTCCCCTTCTTTAGTTTTGGATAAAAAAAAGGCGCTCCCAGTGTCCAGAGAAATTCAATTTCTAAAGGATAGTTCATAGATGAAGTAGCCACACCTACATCAAGCCAATGTGTTTCAGGGGAATAGCTTCACCCTTCTTCAGGGCTGTTGCTGCATACTATTTGATGGGAACAATTCCCATGAATGGTGTAGCACCCTCTACTTTGTGTAGGTGTCAGAAATAGGATTTTGTTAGTACAGGTAAATTTAGTGAGGCACAGCCTAGGCCTGCTTGTTTTGATCTGTGTGGGCTGGGAGTGGCTCAGAGTAGGTTGGTGACTCGCAGACAGCACCACTTCTCGGTTACCTCGCTTCTGCTTCTAGAGGCTTCTAGAAGGAAGGAGGGAAAGAGAGGTTGAGCTGTCTGGGGTGTCTCAGGGAGCCCTGACCAATCCCCAACTAGGATTGGCAGGGGAAGGCCTCCTTGAAATACCCAGAGTCAGCCCAGCTGGGGAGAAGAGTTTGGGTGGAAGAAATGGGAGTACCAGCTGTCGTGGCCCTTGAGGGAGCCTCCTAGTCTGGGGGGGGGTGATCTTGGGCCTGGAGCTCGGGAGTGGAAGGGACCCTCGTACAATCCACAGGGGTGTCCTGACCAGGAGCAGAAGGGGACAGTGGTGAGTACTGCCGGGCAAGTTTCGAGGAGGGATCCACCAGGTGTTGGTGAGTGGGGCACAGCCAGGAACGCTGGGGAGGCATGCCGGAGCGGATTGGGAGGAGGCAATCTGAGATGGATATAATTGTCCCAAGCTATGCAAATTTTTCTGGGCATCCCGTGAATTTCTTAACCCCATCTAAATTCTAATCCCTCAATAAAAACACAAAAAGCTACCAGAGTGTTCATTGTCTTGGAGAGTCTGGCAAGTGAATGCTGGGCCGGGCAAGGTGACAGGTGGGCCACGACACTCAGCAGCCCCTACGGGGGTACCGCTACAATTTATGTTGGAAAACAAGTATCCTCCACACTTTCTTGAGACACAAGGAACAGCCTTTGAGCTTCAAGGTGAAGAAAGATTTAAGCACACCTCTATCCTCCAGAGAGACCTGCTATGTGTGACAGTCTCTCCCCTTGTAAGTCCCTGACCATGCTGTAGTACTCACACTGTCCTCCTTTCTCACCCTGCCACTCAGGGAAGACTTCCTCGGAACTGCTTCTGCTGTCAGGATCCTTCCCAAGCCACCCTGAGCCATGGCTCAAGGTAGAGCCCCCTGGCAGGGGTTCTCCTCAAGGGCCACCGACAGTCCCCTCAGCACTCCATCTCCATCTTCCACCCAACTCCCCTTGCCAGCATGACACATCAATATTAAAGGGTTGGCTTAGCCCAATGCCAGGCCCACTACCTGGGATTAGCTAAGCTCTCCTAAGTATGCCGATCAACCCTCCTGTCCTTCGCCCACCAGTCTCTAGAAGTTTCTCCAAACTTCCAGACCCAGGGGGTGGTACCAAAGACTTGCCCCCATGAGTCATCCAGCCTAAACACAAATTAACCCGGACCCAGATTCCATGACTTAACCATGAGCTAAATTATGTTTTACCTACTTTCACACTAGTAACACTCTAGGCAACCTCGGCACTCCATTTGGTGAAACTACAAATCCCATCATGCCTCTGCCTCTAGGAGTCATGCCTGTGATTGTCAGGGTCTTGCAATGTCTCATGGGACTTGTAAATTCAAAACAGCCGGAGGGCCGAGGTTGCCTACCCCTGCACTAGAGGGTGCTACACAAGTGTCAGCTGGGCTGCCTGGAAGGGCAGCAGCCCTCTAGGCTGGGAACATCTTCTCTTGGACAAGAACACAGACTGCTTCCATTCCAGACTGTTTATGTGCTCTGTAGCCACCTAATGGACACACCTCCCCAGAGAATGGCTGAGACCCCGTAAACATTCAGACTACTCATTGACCTGCCCCACTCCTAAGTTCTGGAGCTTTCCAGAAGGCAGAGAGAAGCAATCAACCCTGCAGCCTGTAGGACCCTGATCAGTCCAAAGCAATCAGAAACGGCTCTACTGATTACAGACGAGCTCAAAAAGAACTATATTTACCCAACAGCCTAGCACCTCGCAATGAGTGCTATATTGGTGTTTGGCTCGGACATCTAGGCGTAAAAGTCATCAAACCTTCATGAAGATGCACAACGATGCTGAACAACACATCCATCAGCGAGACTGAAAAAACATTAGTGAAGTGATGAAAAAGTAGACAAAAGCATTAGGATTATGAAGAAATCAGATAGCAGATGATCAGGACAGGAGAGGAGGAGAGGGAATGAGATTTGTGTGTGGGAGGTGGTGGATGGAGATGGACGCCATACGGTACACATTTGATATTTTATTTAATGCAATAACCCCCCGATTCCGCCGACGTGATCCCGCTGCTTTCTCTCAGCTGCGTCCAAGCATTTGGAGCTGGCAACCATCCCTGCCTTAGTAATGAGCCCCTTCTTTGTTACATTCCATTCCTTGAGCCGCTGCACTCCCGGCCAATCCCATAACTTCGTTTTAATGGGAACAGTTTAACACTTCGATGGCCTGAGCAGCCTGCCGCGTAGGGCTATCTCTAGATCCATCATCCCAACCGCTATCGACCGCCAAGTAGTTATTAAACATTGCAAATACCCCCCCCCCCCCCCCCCACTGAAAAAATAAAGAAGCGAACTCCAATCTAAATCTCAGAACTCCTCTACTTCCTGCGGTAATTGGGAGTCGTAAGTTATTTAATCTTTACCCAGGAAATCTGAACTGCTCAGCTTGGCTTTGTCTGCTACATCCATTACTTCGATCCAAAATGATCTATTGTATTCATTCTCCAGATCTCTCTCTCTCTCTCTCCTTCTTTCAATCTATAAAGATATATTTAATGCTACCATACGGTTTTGGCAGAACAGGAAAAAGCGCAAGAGCCGATGTCCAAGAATCCAGGATCAAAAAGCCTTTTTTGCCGATTTGTTATTGTTGCCGTTGGGAGGGAGCTTCTGCAGCTGCTCCTTTCTTCTACGTTCAAAATGCTTTTTTTCCCTTTCCAGATCTTTTTTTTTCTGACCAATTTCTCAATATTACTACGACTGTATGAAAGTGCTTTTCCTTATAAAACATTCAGCATATAATTTGGCTTTGAGCACAAAGGATACAACGAGTTTATCTGTTTAAGACTTGGACCAACACCAAGCTGTCCTCAGAAGAGTTCTAAAGTGCTTCAGAACTTTATATATACCTTTCTATAAACCGGTGAGGTTCTTATGTATAAATATAAGTATCAGTAGGCTTGTGCCACCTTATCCATTGGTCAGTGCGGAAAGTTTGGAGTTTAAAGAAGAATTTCAGGTGTGGATACTTTACCATAGTTACTTTAGGTTAGTTTGGACCAACTATGCCTTATCAATACCTGTGGAAGGGCATTGTATATGCATAAGTATAAAAAGACGTTTTAGACAATTGTGCTCTTCCAACCTTGTGGTAACAGTTTGGTGAAGACCCCTTTTCTGTTTCAGCATGACTGTGCCCCTGTGTACAAAGCCAGCTAACTAAAGACATGGTGTGACCAGTTTGGTGTGGAGGAACTTGAGTGTCCTGCACAGAGCCCTGACCTCAACCCTACTTTTGGAAGACCTTTGGTGTAAGGTCTCATCCAACATCAGTACCTGGCCTTAACCCTATGGAACACCTTTGGGGTGAAGTCTTCCCACTCCAAAGGTCTTTAGCAGGTTTGAGGTCAGGGAGGAACTCAA
This sequence comes from Aquarana catesbeiana, assembly GCF_042186555.1. Taxonomy (NCBI): domain Eukaryota; kingdom Metazoa; phylum Chordata; class Amphibia; order Anura; family Ranidae; genus Aquarana; species Aquarana catesbeiana. Next base: position 319,470,229 of record NC_133332.1, on the reverse strand, counting down.
GTGTCCTGCACAGAGCCCTGACCTCAACCCTACTTTTGGAAGACCTTTGGTATAAGGTCTCATCCAACATCAGTACCTGCCCTCAACCCTATGGAACACCTTTGGGGTGAGGTCTTCCCACTCCAAAGGTCTTCAGCAGGTTTGAGGTCAGGGAGGAACTCAAGTGTCCTGCACAGAGCCCTGACCTCAACCCTACTTTTGGAAGACCTTTGGTATAAGGTCTCATCCAACATCAGTACCTGCCCTTAACCCTATGGAACACCTTTGGGGTGAGGTCTTCCCACTCTAAAGGTCTTCAGCAGGTTTGAGGTCAGGGAGGAACTCAAGTGTCCTGCACAGAGCCCTGACCTCAACCCTACTGAACACCTTTGGAATGAATTGGAACACTGATGGTGAGCCAGGTCTTCTCATCTAACATCAGTATGTGACCTCATAAATAATCACAAATTCCCACAGACACCCTCCAAAAACTTGTGGAAAGTCTTCCCAGAGGAGTAGAATCTGTTTGGTTCCAACAGAGGAACAGCCCCATAATGAGAAACTGCTGTGAACTTTGCACCAAAACCTTGTGGAAATCCTGCCCAGAACAGTGGAATTCTATGCCCAAAGGGGTGTAACTCTATGATAATGGCCATGGTTTTGGAATGGAAGGTCAAACCAGCCCTGACCATGGACCTACTAAATACCTTTGGGAAGAATTGGAATGCCGATTGTGAGCCAGGTCTTCTCATTCAACATCAGTACCTGCCCTTAACCCTACAGAACACCTTTGGGATGAGGTCTTCCCACACCAAAGCTGTTCAGCGGGTCTGAGGCCATGGAGGAACTCAAGTGTCCTGCACAGAGCCCTGACCTCAACCCTACTGAACACCTTTGGGATGAATTGTAATGTCGATGGTGAGGCCTGATGTGTGAGCCAGGTCTTTTTCACCCAACATCAATACCCGACTTCACAAATGAGCACAAATTACCACAGACACCGCCCAAAATCTTGTGGAAAGTCTGCCCAGAGGAGAAGAGTCTGGTTTCAATAGAGGGACAGCCCCTTAATGAGGAACTGCTGTGAGCTTTGCTGACCAGTTGTAAGACTTGCCATCAAAACCTTGTGGAAATCCTACCCAGAACAGTGGAACTCTATGCCCAAAGGGGTGTAACTCTAAGTTAATGGCCATGATTTTAAAATAGAATGTCCACCATGCTCTGAACCCTGACCTCAAGCCTACTGAACACCTTTGGGATGAACTGGAATGCCGATTGTGAGCCAGGTCTCCTTAACCAACATCAGTATCTGACCTTACAAATGGGCACAAATTCTCACAGACATACCCCACAATCTTAGGGAAAAGCTCCCCACAAGAGTGGACGATGTTATAGCCACAAAGAGGGGCAACTCTATTTTTATTGCCATGGTTTTGGAATGGGATGTCCAACAAGCTTATACAGGTGTGAAGGGTGGAGGAGCTCATGTGTCCTGCACAAAGCTTTAACCTCAACCCTACTGGAAACTTTTAGGATGAATTTGAACCCTGGTGGCAAGCCAGGTCTTCTCATCCAACATCAGTACCTGACCTCACAAGTGGGCACAAATTATTTTGGACACACTCCAAAAAAGAGCAAAGGATGTTATAGGAACAGATGGGGCAGCTCCATGCCCATGGTGTTGGAATGAGATGTCCAACAAACTCCTAAAGCTGGGATTGGTCAGTTATTCATGAGCTTTGGCTATCAGTACCTGACCTCATAAATGAGCACAGATTCCCACAGACACTCTCCAAAATCCTGTGGAAAGCCTTCCCATAGGGATATTATATCCCCAAAGGGAAAAACGTCATATTAATGGCCATGGTTTTGGGATGGGATGTCAGTGTCACACAAGCTCCTAAAGCTGTGATGGCCAGGTATTCATGAGCTTTGGCCATCAATTCCTGACCTCATAAATGGGCACAAATTTCCACAAACACTCTTCAAAATCTTGTGGAAAGCCTTCCCATAAGGATATTATAGCCACAAACAGAGAAACTCCATATTTCAAACTCCATGGTTTTGGAATGGGATGTCCAACAAACTCATAAAACTTATAATGGTTAGGTATTCATGAGCTTTGGCCATGAGTTCCTTTCCTCACAAATGGGCACAAATTCCCACAGACACACTCCAAAATCTTGTGGAAAGCCTTCCCATAAGGATATTATAGCCACAAACAGAGAAACTCCATATTTCAAACTCCATGGTTTTGGAATGGGATGTCCAACAAACTCATAAAACTTATAATGGTTAGGTATTCATGAGCTTTGGCCATGAGTTCCTTTCCTCACAAATGGGCACAAATTCCCACAGACACACTCCAAAATCTTCTGGAAAGCCTTCCCATAAGGATATTATAGCCACAAAGGGAGAAACTCCATATTATCGGCTTTGTTTTTGGAATGGGATGTCCAACAAACTCATAAAGCTCTGATGGTCAGGTGTTCACAAGTTTTGGCCATATAGTGTATGTACTATATCCACTGTTACATCTATATACACCACACACCTAGGATGGTATAGCCACAAAGAGGCACCAACTCCATTTTAATGGCCATAGTGGGAGACCAGTTCTATATTAATGGCCATGGTTGTAGAATGGGATGTCCAACAAGTCATCGATGTGATGGTCCAAACAGAAAGACCCCGTTGACGGGACTTTAAAGGTGACATGGACACCAAAAGTATAAAAAATATACATTTTATTACAAGAAATTAGGTTACAATATGGTTAAAATGTCTATGCAAAGACACATGGATGGTATACGTATAATACTATACGATATAAGCAGGTATAAATTCCGTCTCTGGTGGACCCAACGTTACTGGCTTGAATGCCTTTCTTCAGGGGTTTGTACAGAGAAGACTGCAATCATATATCAAATCCATTGCCATCCAGTGACTTCATACATATACATAAAAGCAAAAGACCCACAGAGGGTCAATGGGTACAAAAATGAACCGGGCTGGCAAGGTGGTAGGTGGCTGCCCCCCCAGGTATAGGATGACCCCACGGAGGTCCACCTCAAGAGGGGGTCACAATTGAGAGACACCAAGGCATGTTGGACCTGAGAAGGTTTCGGTATCAATATGGCAGGAATATATGTAGTCACAAACTAGTGACGTGTAGATTCTGACGGTTCCCTTCAATGAGGGGCTTTCCTCTCGGTTCCTCAACTTCATGGTGTGTCTGGCGTCTGATCCGGCGCGGCTCTGGGTGTGATGGTCAGGTGTCCGCAACCTTTGTCTGTATAGTGTATATACTATATCCACTGTTACATCTATGTGCCTAATGGTACCTAATGTACCTGTATCTTCACTCTTCAGGGAACCTCTTCCTACGGTATTACATCAATCAGAAGCTATGGCAGTAATTCACAGAAGCCTATTTGAAGCATGTCTCCTTTCCACAGTACGAGAGCTGAGCAGGATTACTTATTCATGAGTCAACACGGTACAGGAAGGAAATATATTTAAGGGAAAGGTATCATTTGTTAGGTGAAGCCATGTCCTGAAGTGATTGAAGACAGCAGATGTATGGCGTTCTGAGTAAGAGTTGATAGAAATGAATACTGCAGGCAAACCGAAAAACTTTTCGCATCCGTCAAACTCTCTCCATATAAAAGATGACTGGGGTGGCCTGAGGTTTCCAGCGTATAGGAAAATGGGCAGACTAGGACATGTTCTATTACTCATTTCTGTTGTCTGGGACAATCTGCGGGGATCAATGATAAAGGCAGCGTAGTGCCGAAATGATATATTCAAGATGTATTCCCACTTCAGAGTATTATTGCAGTGCCCGGACATTACATACAGCCGTACGATATTTTATGTCTGACTTTAAATGGAGGGAATTATGCTTTGTAATCCAAGACATGTTGTTAACCAGTTTTACATGCATACGTGTGTTAGAGTGTATGTAAACCCAAAATCTATTTTTCAGTATGTTTGGCATCATATCTCACTGTATAAAGTTTTCTTAAAGCTGAACTCATAGGTTGGACTTGATAGGTCCACATAGGTTGGACTTGATGGACTTGTGTCTTTTTTTTCGACCTCACCTACTATGTAGCTATGTAACTCCAGGTATGGTCTGTATTGCATGCCAACATTGGTTCAGCTTGGCACAATGTATGCATTCATACATCATACCTGAGGAATGCTATCACTGGGATAATCAGCACCGCTAGAGTGATAGCCACCATCTTCTGTAGGCAGGTGCAGCATGTTTTCTCCACTGCAGGTGGCGCTCAACCACAGCGATTCCACAACTAGAGAGGAAGTTATCTGGAACAGGGTTCCTCTATGGCAGTCTTTCTCAACCTTTTTACCCCAGAGGAACCCTTGAAATCTTTTTCAGGTCTTGAGGAACCCTTACTAAAACTCATTGGTGGTCACTGAAAAAAAAAAATGCCCTTTACATTTGTGGCCATGCGGAATAAGGCAGCCCTTACAGTGGTTTTCAAAATGCAATCCCTACGGATGGCTTAAAAGATAGCTTCATGCAACTGGCTCTACCAAGTGCTGTTGACCCCAGAACTATGCAGACATCTCAAGATAGGAGGTCAATCAGCCACAGCTCAAGGAACCCCTAGCAACCTTTGGAGGAACCCTGGTTGAGAATGGCTGCTCTATGGTTTCCCAGGGTCACTGGGGAAGCAATCCAGTTGGGTGCTGTTGCCCCATGTGACTCTTATGGCCATCTTTGGTCAGGAAGATACTATTTAAGGCCCTGGCTCCCAGGTTTGGCATGCTTTTTGCGAGTGGGTAGCGTTGGGAAAGGTACCCTGTTTGCTAGGGACAGCACTAGTGATTGGGAAAGTTTCCTGATGAGGAGGGAAAGCTTACAAAGTTCCATAGTAGGTGAGGTTGAAAAAAGACACAAGTCCAACCTATGTGTGTGATTATATGTATTACCTTGTATATCCCTGTATGTTGCGGTCGTTCAGGTGATTATCTAATAGTTTCTTGAAACTATCGATGCTCCCCACTGAGACCACCGCCTGTGGAAGGGAATTCCACATCCCTGCCGCTCTTACAGTAAAGAACCCTCTACGTAGTTTAAGGTTAAACCTCTTTTCTTCTAATTTTAATGAGTGGCCACATGTCTTAAACTCCCTTCCTAGCATAGGGTTGCAATTCTTCTTACCTTCCTGATTGGGCACTAGACGGCCAGGCGGCATGCTGCCCGTCCCAACAGACGGTGTTAGTCCGGCTGATATCTGCTCTTGTCATGTTGCTGTAAACCAGAAGTGCACCCAGTTGGGCAGTCTTCCCACGGGGTTTGTTGTGAACCGTTGCTGCATTCTTCAATACAAGTTTTGTACTGCACCTGACTGTGTGATTATATTGCTGCACCCACCTACAATTTTCCTCCCTACACACTGATCGTCAGAGTCACCTGCTCAGCACTGCTGCTATAATAGAACGTCTTGTATTTTTTTCAGTGAATGCAAGGCATGCTCTGTCTAGTCCAGTACAGGATGGTACCAGTAATATACAATGAATAAACTGTACATAACAAAGTTCTAGCACTATCTTTCAGTATTGTCTGGTTTAGTGAACGTATGGATATACACTATATGGCCAGAAGTTTGTGAACACCTTACCATCATGTGTATCTGAACTTGTTAGTCATTCCATTCCAAAACCATGGCCGTTAAAATGGAGTTGGCCTGGCTCACAACCGGTTTTCCAATTTATCCCAAAGATGTTCAGTAGGGTTGAGGTCAAGGCTCCGGGCAGGACACACGAGTTCCTCCACCCATCACACCTGTATGAGCTGGTTGGACATCCCATTCCAAAATCATGGCCATTAATATTGAGTTGGCCTCCCTTTGTGGCTATACAATCCTCCACTCGTCTGGGAAGGCTTTCCACTAGATTTTGGAGGGTGTCTCTGGGAAATTGTGCCCATTTGTGAGATTAGACACTGATGTTGGATAAGAAGACCTGGCTCACAATCAGTGATCCAATTCATCCCAAAGGTGTTCAGTAGGGTTGTAGGGTTGAGGTCAGGGCTCTAGGCAGGACACCCACGTTCCTCCACCCATCACACCTATGTGAGTTGTTTGGATATCCCATTCCAAAACCATGCCCATTAATATGGAGTTGGCCTCCCTTTGTGGCTCTAACATCCTCCACTCCTCTGGGAAGTCTTTCCCCAAAATTTTGGAGGGTGTCTGTGGGAATTTGTGCCCATTTGTGAGGTCAGGTTCTGATGTTGGATAAGAAGACCTAGCTCACAATTGGCGTTCCAGTTCATCCCAAAAGTGTCCAGTAGGGTTGAGGTCCCCTTTGCAGCTATAACAATCTCCCATTGCAAGACCAAAGCCAATAATATGGATTGGCCTTCCGTCTTTGCAGCTATAACAGTCTCCACATGTTTGAACATATTGAGCATCCTATTGCAAAACCATGATCATTACATTGATTGGCCTTCTTCTCTTTCTGGCTATAAAACATCCTCCACTCTTCTGGGAAGGCGTTCCAAAAGATTTCGGCCGGTGTCTATGGGAATTTGTTGGACCTGGCTCACCATCGGCATTCCAATTCACCCCAAAGGTGTTCAGTAGAGTTGAGGTATTACTTTGATACATTTATAATAGTTATTATAGTATGGGACTGTGGTGGGGACTTTAGGGTGGAAGCTCCTCTGGTACAGAGACGGTTGTGACTGGCTTAGTGTTCTTTAAGCAACACTATGGACAATGTCAGACCTATATAAATGTATAATTATAGTATGGGGGTTTCCCCACCCTGCAGTTGCATATACACAAAGGTGTGGGTATGCTCATGACATTTACCTAACTTGGCCATATGGTAATTTTAGGTCAATGTTGTCATGAGCATCACCACCCAATTGTGTACTTAAAGCTACAGGTTAGGGAAACTCCCCACCTGCCACTTAATGGCAGCTGCTTTCTGGGTTCAACCAAACTCGGGTTCAAACAGAACCTGGAGCCGAACCCAAGCTCATCCCTAATTTTATTATTCTCAATACATACGGCGTTAAGTCCTAAGCTGTGATTAATTATGGAAAGAAATCCAGAGATGAAAAATACATGAAGCAACAAAACAGACACATTTTGGCACTCAGTAAGAAATCCTATATTAGGAGTACACCCAGGGGTTCCTAAGGGATGAACAAAACCATTTCACACCAGACAGCCAGTCACAAGTACTACATCGAAAGTTAAAAGACGCCTCAGCTCGCTCGGACGTTCTTGCTCAGTGGGTATGTGAACACTTGGCAGATATAACACTTTTACATTCCAGTTGGGAGCATCTGCCAGGAACGAATTTGAAGCCCCTTCAATCACAGCTCTTGTATACCAGTCTAGAGTATTATGTCCTGTAAGTAATGGTATTCCACAGAAAACATTTGTTAACTAGAAAATCATTCTGCGTAAAGGCAGATAGCAGTTGTTGACTATCTGTCATGCTTTCTACCATTCCTTGTTCATACTAGAAAAAAAAAACAACTTCTCTATATGGCCAAAGTAGTCTATGGACACCTATCACACCTAAATGTGTTGGACATCCCATTCCAAAACCATGGACATTAATATAGTGGTGCTTCCTTTGCCGTTATACCATCCTCCACTCTTCTGGGAAGGCTTTCCACAAGATTTTGGAGGGTGTCTGTAGGAATTTGTGCCCATTTGGTACTGATGCTGGATGTGAAGACCTGACTCACATGTCGTGCCTAACATTGGGCACCAGAAAAAAAGACCTGGCTCACCGTCGGCGTTCTGATTCATCCTAAAGCTGTTTGGTAGGGTTGGGGTCAGGACACTTGAGTTTCTCCATCTATCACACCTATGAGCTTGTTGGAGATCCCATTTTAAAACCATGGCCATTAATATGAAGTTACCCCCCCCCCCCCCCAAGGCCAATAAAATGAAGTTGCCCTCCTTTGTGGCTAAAACATCCTCCACTCTTCTGGGAAGGCTTCTGGGAACCCTGCTGAACACCTTTGGGATGAATTGGAATGCCGATTGCGAGCCAGGTCCAAAAAATTGGGAGTTCAGGTACTGATAATGGATGTGAAGACCTGACTCACATGTTGCGCCTAAGGTTGGGCACCAGAAAAAAAGACCTGGCTCACCATCGGCGTTCTGAATTATCCTAAAGCTTTTTAATAGGGTTGAGGTCAGGACACTTGAGTTTCTCTGCCTATCACACTTATGAGCTTGTTGGAGAGATCCCATTCCAAAACCATGGCCATTAATATGGATTTGCCCCCCTTTCTGGCCATAAGATCTTCCATTATTCTGGGAAGCTTTTCCATGAGATTTTGGAGGGTGACTGTGGACATTTGTGCACATTTGTGAGGTCAGGTACTGATGTTGGATGAGAAGACCTGGCTCACAATCATAAAAACATAAAAGACTGATGGCAGAAGGAGACCAAACAGTTCAACCAGTCTCCAGCCAGAAGGTGGAACCAGAGTACAGAGCAGGGGTAGGGGGGGAGTACAGCCAAAAGAGTATTTATGAGGTCAGGTACTGATGTTGGATGAGAAGACCTGGCTCACAGATGGTCTTCCAATTCATCCCAAAGGTGTTCAGTTGGGTTGAGGTCAGGGCTCTGTGCAGGACACTCGAGTTCCTCCATGACCTCAAGCCTGATGAACACCTTTGGGGTGGGAAGACCTCATCCCAAAGGTGTTCTGTTGGATTAAGAGAAGGCATTGATGTTGGATGAGAAGACCTTATACCAAATGTCTTTCAAAAGTAGGGTTGAGGTCAGAGCTCAGTGCAGGACATTTGAGTTTCTCCACACCAAACTGGTCAAACCATGTCTTTATGGAGCTGGCTTTGTACACAGGGGCACAGTCATACTAAAACAGAAAAGGGTCTTCACCAAACTGTTACCACAAGGTTGGAAGAGCACAATTACAAAGACCTCATTCGGAATATGGAGTCCGGTTTACAAATAGGATATTGATGAACTGGAGAGAGTGCAACAAAATCAATAAGGATCATGGAGAAGCTCAGCTAAAAGGAAATATTAACTGGACTGAATGTATTCTCCCATGAGAAGAGGTGATTAAGGGAAGATATTAACACCATGTTAAAATTCTGAAAAGGTCTACATCGTAAACTTGTACAAACTTATTCCCTTTAAAGGAGAAGTACAGCAAAAGCTTGTTTAGCTGTACCTCTCCTATGGATCACGGGAGCGCAGATCGTTTTGCACTCCTGTGGCCCATTTTCATCAGACAGTCGGGCTGAAGTCCGCTGTCGGCTGATGTCATCAAGCTGGTCCAGGCTCGGTAAGGATCGCAAGCATATGGTTCGGATCCACTCAGTTCTCAGTGTTAGAGGCAGCGGGGGACAGATGCAGCATCGGACCAATGCTGCATTTTCATAGGTAAGTATGGATAAAAAAAAAAAATTATATCCCATACTTTTCTTTTAAGTTCAAGGAACCCATGCTAAGATCAGATCATTGATGGTCATTGGGAAAATGCCCTTGCATTGGTGGTCAGTTGGAGGAATGTCCCCCTTATGGACAGCTTTAGAGATCATTGGTGTCATGCTAGTGGCTCAGCTAAGAGGTGATGGACCTGGGTCTATTAAGGCACCATCAGATGGGAGGTCAATTGGCCACTGCTCAAGGAACCACCAGCAACCTCTGAAGGAACCCTGGTTGGGAATGGCCGCTGTAGATGGTTAATCCAAGGAAAAATCCAATGGCCTTTCCCTATTGGAGATACTTGAACCATGCTTTATATGTTTGTTTGTATTTTTGCCTCACCAGTGGTTTTGGGGTTCTGAGGATGAAAAGTTTAATTTAATTTATTTTTGCCTTTTGGTTGAACTCAACAGTCATGTTCTTTTTTTCATTTCTTCTTTTGAACCTGACTACGTAACTATGTAAGCTTCTTTAATTCCATCATCAGCATTGTATCGAATTTCAGCTTAGCTTGAAGCCTGATCACGGCAGACATCTAGGTAAAAGGAGCGGAGCCGGATCCATGCCCTCCATCTCTTGATAGCGGAGCAGGCGGGTCTTCGTGATCGGCACAGTTAAGCCTTTGCCGGCCCGGGGATGTTGCCATAGAAGCAGACGGACGGCCTTTAAGTTGATTTGTGGTCTTGTGTTCAGATAATGTTTTAGTAAGCAGAATATGATCCGCATTCTTCTTCAAAAGGCCGTCGCGGCTCCGGGATCCGAATCCTTCATATCTGACCACCAAGTCCCTCAAGAATATTAGATTTGATTAATGTAGTCACATGCATATTTGACATATTATCCTTCATTTTCACATGTCTACATCATTCTAACCAAATCATTATAGTAGAAAATGGGAAAGATTATACAAAATTGGCATGTATGATGTACTCTGTCAGTAGCATCAGATACGAGTTCCTCCGGCCTTACCTTCAGTCTTGGACAGTTATACAGCAAGTCAGACAGAGGCTGCCTTGTTTTTCGGCAGGGGGGATGCCCAGCATGGTCTTATCTCCCCAGCCTGACTGTCCCTGGCCTGTCCCTTTCATTCATCGAGCTTTAGTTCTTTCAGTCGTGGAGGCTCACCATCTCATATGGATGTTACCAAGGCCTGTCTAGGAACACCTACTCCCTAAGACTGACACCCACCCAAGAGGAGCTGGGACAGTACTGCTGTGCCAACGGGGGGCAAGACCAAATGTTATTAGACTATTTTCTGTGCAGGTCAGATGTCCTTCGTTCATATAAAGCAGTGGTCTCCAAACTGTGTCCTGGGGGCCTTTATCCGGCCCTGGGGCACTTTTCCTCCCTCTGACATTAACAGTGGGGCAAAATCCTGCCACTGACACCAACAGTGGGGCACTCCTACTGACATCACCAATGATGGGACCATTCCTCCCACTGACACCATGAATGATGGGGCATTATTCCTCCCACTGTTAGCAATAATGGGACACTATTCCTCCCACTGACACCAATGATGGGGCACTATTCCTTCCACTGATAGCAATAATGGGACACTATTCCTCCCACTGATACCAATGATGGGGCACTATTCCTTCCACTGATATCAATAATAGGACACTATTCCTCCCACTGACACCAATGATGGGGCACTATTCCCACCACTGATACCAATGATGGGGCACTATTCCTCCCACTGACACCAATGATGGGGCACTATTCCTCCCACTGATACCAATGATGGGGCACTATTCCTCCCACTGACACCAATGATGGGACACTATTCCTCCCTCTGATACCAATGATGGGGCCTTATTCCTCCCATTGACACCACCAATGATGGGACACTATTCCTCCCACTGACAGCAATGATGGGGCACTTTTCCTCCCACTGACACCAATGATGGGGCACTTTTCCTCCCACTGACACCAATGATGGGGCACTATTCCTCCCACTGATACCAATGATGGGGCACTATTCCTCCAACTGATAACAATGATGGGGCACTGTTCCTCCCACTGATACCAATGATGGGGCACTATTCCTCCCACTGATACCAATGATGGGACATTGTTCACTTCCACCGATGCCTGGACATCTACTGGCCACAGTCCAGCCCCTCTAAAGTCTAAAGGATGGTAAACTGCCCCTTTAATTAGATCCCTGATATAGAGCAAGAGCGAATCAAAATACCACATTATGGCCACTAGATGGAGCTGAAGATCAAAGGAAATAAATACTTATGTACTACGATTATCAGCTCCATCTAGTGGTCATAATATGGCATTTTCCAATTTCACTCCATGAGGAACATTCAACCTAGAGAGAAAATAGTCCAGTAACATTCAATTTGTACAGAATTTGTACAAAATGAATGTAAATTCACAGGATGAATAGAATGGCAAACTTTTTTTTTTTTTTTTCCTAAATGCACTGCTAAGAGTTTTCTTTTGCAGATAACATTTTGGATTTTCTTTTTCCAAGGGACAGATTCACCCTAACGAGCGCTGACACGGTTAACTTCCCGAGGGGGAATAGATTCATCTGGAAGGAGACTCGGTCATGAATCAGGAACGTGTGCGCGGTTTGTATATTTCAGACGACTAATACAGCTGTGCTGACACAAAGACACTATTTTTGCCTTGCAAATATTTAAAAACCTGTAAACAATGCGATTACTTAAGAACCAGATTAAATCTGCGAGTCAGATGTGCGGCGGGGAGAGTTCTCTACTAACTAAGTGCAAATGTGAGGTGACTGGGGGGGAGGGGGGGGGAAGAATCCCATTCCATCCAATCAGTGCCAGCTTTGATCAGTGCGCGGCCAGAGGTCAGACGAGAGTGCTCTGCGACCTGCGCCGCAATTTATAGGATACTGCGGAGTATTCCTGTTCATGGTCCATGGTGGGGTCACGATATAATTTCCATTTTTGAGGGGTACATCGTGTATTTTACAAATATTCAAGGTTTTAAAAAAAATCAGGTTAATACCTGAATTATTAAAATTGTAATTAATTAATTTTTTTTTTCAAGCAGCATGATATGATTCAGAACAATAGAAAGGACTTTGGTAAAACAAAGCAAGGAAATGCAAATAAACCCAGCCATATAGGAAGGCGTGATGGTCAGGTGTCCACATGCTTGGCCATATAGGTAGGTGTGATGGTCAAGTTTTTCTCATACTTGGCCATATAGGTAGGCGTGATTGTCAGGTGCCCACATATTTGGCCATATTGGTAGGTGTGATGGTCAGGTGTCCACATGCTTGGCCATATAGGTAGGCGTGATGGTCAGATGTCCACATACTTGGCCATATAGGTAGGTGTGGTGGTCAGGTGTCCACATGCTTGGCCATATAGGTAGGCGTGATGGTCAAGTGTCCACTTACTTGGCCATATAGGTAGGTGTGATGGTCAGGGGTCCACAAACTTGGCCATATATATATAGGTAGGTGTGATGGTCCAGGCGTCCAGAAACTTGGCCATTTATATAGGTAGGTGTGACAGTCAAGTGTCCACATACTTGGCCATATACAGTAGGTAGGCGTGACGGTCAGGTGTCCACATACTTGGCCATATAGGTAGGCGTGATGGTCAGGTGTCCACATACTTGGCCATATAGGTAGGTGTGATGGTCAAGTATCCACCTACTTGGCCAATGGCCATATAGGTAGGCATGATGGTCAGGTGCTCACATACTTGGCCATATAGGTAGGTGTGATGGTCAGGGGTCCACAAACTTGGGCATATATAGGTAGGTGTGATGGTCAGACGTCCAGAAACTTGGCCATATATATATAGGTAAGTGTGACAGTCAAGTGTCCACATACTTGGCCATATACAGTAGGTAGGTGTGAAGGTCAGGTGTCCACATACTTTGCCATATAGGTAGGCCCGATGGTCAGGTGTCCACATACTTGGATATATAGGTAGGCATGATGGTGAGGTGTCTACATACTTGGCCATATACAGTAGGTAGGTGTGACGATCAGGTGTCCACATACTTGGCCATATAGATAGGTGTGATGGTCAGGTGTCCACATACTTGGCCATATAGAAAGGTGTGGTAGTCAGGTGTCCACCTACTTGTTCATAAACATTTTAGTGATGGTCCGGTGTCCACATACTTGGCCATATAGATAGGTGTGATGGCCAGGTATCCACCTACTTGGCCATATAGGTATGTGTAATAGTCAGGTGTCCACATACTTGGCCATTAAGGTAGGTGTGATGGCCAGGTGTCCACATACTGTACTTGGCCATATAGATAGGTGTGATAGTCAGGTATCCACCTACTTAGCTTTAAATGCCACATGCCAGTCCACATACTCGGACATATATGTAGGTGTGATAATTAGGTGTCCACATACTTGGCCATAAATGTGTGTGTGATGGTCAGGTGTTCACATACTTGGCCATTAAGGTAGGTGTAATGGCCAGGTGTTCACATACTTGGTTATATAGATAGGTGTGAGAGTCAGGTATCCACCTACTTGGAAATAAATGTGTGTGTAATGGTCAGGTGTCCACCTACTTGGCCATAATCGCTTGCGTGATAGTCCAGTCTCCACATACTTTGGCCATATACTGCAGATAGGTGTGATAGTCAGGTGTCCACATACTTGACCATATAGAAAGGTGTGATAGTCAGGTGTCCACCTACTTGGCCATAAATATGTGTGTGATGGTCAGGTGTCCACATGGCCAAAAAGACTGGTGTGATGGTCAAGTGTCCACATACTCAGACATATATGTAGGTGTAGTAATCAGGTATCCACATACTTGGCCATAAATGTGTGTGTGATGGTCAGGTGTTCACATACTTGGCCAAATAGATAGCTGTGTTAGGTGTTCACATACTTGGCCATTAAGGTATGTGTGGGGGTCAGATGGTCAGATGTTCACATTGACCACTTGTAGTGACAATTCTCTGAATTAAGCACTTTTTTGATTACCTACATAACAAAAATAAAGGAGACGAGAGTCTAAACTGTTAATAGAGGCATGAATACTACAGCAAAAAAACAAAACAAAAAAACAAATAAATTGTATGCACTCACACAATTTCTTTGTTCAGCATTTCTATGTATTATGTATGTACGAAAGTAACTCGGGAATTATGTTAACCTCGCTTCCTCTAATGATGATCTGGAACAATAAGCTGGGAACTTTTTCAGTTTGTTCCTGTTTAGAAGAATGTTACATAATTGCAACAATGTTTCTAATACTGAAAAACATCAACTTCCCGAAACCTCTCCAAAACTGCAACAAAAGAAAATAAATGAAAACACGAATCTTAAAAGCAAAACACTTCTGCCATAAAGAGAGGAAATTATCCTTGAATATGTATCCAACTCTAAAGACCGAGGTTCTACTTCGACTCACATTAACATCGTCAACGCGTTCTGTGCTTTTGCCTAAACTATCAGACAAGACGCTTCCATATTTGATGTCTTCTATCGCTCATCCTCTTTATCCTCCATGCCGCATATTACGCGTCTTTCCACTGAGATGAATATTTTCCTTTTTTAACCTTTGTCAACAAGACTGAAGGAAACGATAAATAAAGGAAGGTGATGCAATCTCTGGTGTGTCTTCTGTTCCATAATTCAGAAAAATAGATGAAATGTGTTTATGGAGGATCGGATGACTGTCAGAGCCGATGCAAAGATCCATTTTTAGGCCTTTTTAGCTGTGCGTCTTCTACTGACTATTAAAGAGGACCTGTCATCAGATATTTATAGGTGTGATGGTCAGGTGTCAATATACTGGGCCATATAGGTAGGTATGACTGCCTGGTGTCCACATACTTGGCCATAGAGGTAGGTGTGACTGTCTGGTGTCCACATACTTGACCATATAGAAGGTGTGATGGTCAGGTGTCCACATATTTAGCCAGTTCGGTAGGTGTGATGGTAAGGTGTCCACATCCTTGGCCATACAGGTAGGTGTGATGGTCTGGTGTCCACATACTTGACCATATAGAAGGTGTGATGGTCAGGTGTCCACACACTTAGCCATTTCGGTAGGTGTGATGGTCAGTTGTCCACATACTTGGCCATATAGGTAAATGTGATGGTCAGTTGTCTACATACTTGACTAAACAGGTAGGTGTGACAGTCAAGTGTCCACATACTTGGCCATTTAGGTGTGATGGTAAGGTGTCCACATACTTGGCCATACAGGTAGGTGTGATGGTCTGGTGTCCACATACTTGACCATATAGAAGGTGTGATGGTCAGGTGTCCACACACTTAGCCATTTCGGTAGGTGTGATGGTCAGTTGTCCACATTCTTGGCCATGTAGGTAGATGTGATGGTCAGGTGTCCACATACTTGGCCATATAGGTATGTGTGATGGTCAGGTGTTCACATACTTGGCCATATTGAAGGTGTGATGGTCAGGTGTCTACATACTTTACCATATGGATGGCCCAAACACCCCCCCAGTTCAGTTTGCACCAACCAGGACCCCAGACGCAAACTCTATTAAAGTCTATGGGATGTGAACATGAAAAATCGAAAGTCCCCATTTTGAAGGCTTATATGCAAGTTATTGGCCGTAAAAAAGCCATGGGGGTCCGGGTACTGCCCTGTGTACCAATGCGAAAAAAACTTTTAAAAAAGATAGTTTTTAAAGGAGCAGTGATTTTAATGATGCTTAAAGTGAAACAATGAAACCTGCTGTAGCAAAACTGACATTGATAAAGAAATACAAAAAAAAATGGAAAAAAAAATGGCGTGCCCCCCCCCCCCCCCCCCCCCATGCATACAAGGCCTTTTGGGTCTGGTATGGATTTTAAGGGGAACCCCATGCCCCCAAAAAAAAAATGGTACTATACCAGGCCACGTGCCCTCCACATGCGGGGGGTGCTTTGGGGCGGGGGGGGCTCAGCCCCCCCCACCCCAAAGCACCTTGCCCCCATGTTGATGGGAACAAGGGCCATGGTTGTGGTCGTGGTTATCAGAAGCCCCCTTTAACAAGGGGGCCCCCAGATCCCACCACCCCTCCATGTGAATGAGTATGGGGTACATCGTAACCCTACCCATTCACCAAAAAAAGTGTCAAAAATAAATAAAAACAGCACACCAGTTTTTGACAATTCCTTTTTTAAAAATGTAAAAAAAAAAAACAAAAAAAACAATGTCCCCTGATGTAGACCCACCATTAATCACGACGCCTGCCGGACCCCGAAAAAAGAAAAAAAAAAAAAAATCACTCTCCGTCGGCAACTAAAGCTAACCGGCCGGTCAGTGACGTCACAAGAGGGCGGTGCCACCAGGTGATGTCACCAGCTGGCCCCGCCCCTTGCCTATTTAAGAACTGTCAGACAGAGGAACAGGCTTTCGGCAGTCAGCCTTCGTTGCGTTTTTCTTTCTTTTTCGGGTGTGGCGGTTTTGGGGTAAAAATTGGGGGGGGGGGGGGGGGGGGGGCAACACCCACACCATTTTATGTTAAAAAAAAAAAAAACTTTTTTTTTTCGTTCAGCTGCCAGTGGATATACATATATATATATAGATAGATAGATAGATAGATAGATAGATAGATAGATAGATAGATAGATAGATAGATACATAGAATATATATATATAAAAGATATGTATGTGTATATATATGTATATATGTATATATATATATATATATATATATATATGTATATATATATATATATATATATATATATACGTATATACGTATATGTATATATATATATATACGTATATGTATATATATATATATATATATATATATATATATATATATATATATATATATATATATATATATGTGTGTGCATCTTTTATATTTGCTATTTATTACAACAAAAAAGTGGAGTTATCCTTGAAATAATACTGATAGGGCACACCAGGAAGGATTAAAGCTGCCATGCTTTCTGTGAATTGGGAGACTTTTTTTTTTTTTTTCGATAATTGAGTAATCACAGGGAGATTAATACATGGAATATTAATGACACATTTAACCTCCATGTACAGATATATATTTCTTTTTTTTTTTTCCCTCCATTAGGCTCCAGTACAGCTCCGCCTGCGCTCCAGCTCCAGAGCCGTGACCTTACTCAGCTGCAGACTGACTGCTGCCCATAATTGCCAATTAAGATAACTTTTTGCAAGATGGTAAAAGCTGGATGTAATTGGATCTATCAATTAGTAATTTGTAGCTGCTTTGCAGAAGGGAGACGGTACCCTCCAGATGCTTTATTGCAGGCGGCGAGGAATAAAACAGCCCTGTGTGTTTGGCACATAGACCTAGTTTGTTCTGGATACTGCTGGGTTACTGCTGAAGGACTCCGCCGTTTCGCGGCACAGGCGTTAAGATTAATTGAAGATTTAAGTGGAATGAAAGCCGTGGCCGGGGTACGGTCACTAAATAACCGCTGCCTGGAAAATTAAACCTTTATACTCGTTCTCTGAATTTCTTTTTTCTTGATTTATTTCAGTCACTTGACTCCACAAGTTATTTTAAATCTCTACAAGGGAGCTTTGATACAGCAGGGATCTATTACAATGCACACCACTTGTATTTATAAAAAAAAAAAATAGTACATTGTGTCTTTATAAAAAAAAAAAATGTATAGAAATTCCCCTAGTGGAAGTGCATGTACATGTTGTTCCATATGAACAGGGCACAAAACTTAAAGTTATAAGGCCATTTTCTCTGCTGGTTGAATGTTTTTCATTGATTTAAAACTGAAAATACAGCAGTTGGCCACTAGAGGGCTCTACTTATTATAGCAATTTGGCCACTAGATGGTGCTAAGTGGCTTTGTAAATTCCCATGATACTTAGCAGCATCTAGTGGCCGAATGTGGCATTTTCCTGCTTTGAATCAATTTCCTCTACGTCTCTTTTTTTAAAAATGTATTTTAGTCACTTGACTCCCCAAGTTATTTAAAATCTCTAGAAGGAAGCTTAGATACAGTAGGGATCTAATATAATACATACTGCTGTATAGGTTTACAGTTTCATGCTTAGTAAAACCTCTAACAAATGTTATTAGGCCGCTTCCTGCGCTGCTCGAATATATTTCATTGACTTAAAAAGGAAAATATCATAACTGGACACTAGGTGGCTCTAAGTAAACTAGGAATTTTTGTTCACTTGACTCCGCCAGTTATTTAAAATCTCTACAAGGGAGCTTTGATACAGTGGGGATCCATTACAATGCATACCACTTGAATTTATACATATTAAAAAAATAATAATTGTGCATTGTGTCTTTATAAAAAAAAAAAATTGTATAGAAATTCCCCTAGTGGAAGTGCATTTACATGTTGTTCCATACGAATAGGGAAAGAATCTGAAAATTATAAGGCCATTGCCTCTGCTGGTTGAATGTTTTTCATTGATTTAAAACTGAAAATACAGCAGTTGGCCACTAGATGGCTCTACTTATTATAGCAATTTGGCCACTAGATGGTGCTAAGTAGCTTTGTAAATTCCCATGATACTTAGCAGCATCTAGTGGCCGAATGTGGCATTTTCCTGCTTTGAATCAATTTCCTCTACTTCTCTTTTTAAAAAAATTTATTTTAGTCACTTGACTCCCTTAGTTATTTAAAATCTCTACAGGGGAGCTTAGATACAGTAGGGATCTAATATAATGTATAGATATACAGTTTCACACTTAGTGAAAGTGCAAATGGGAAAAAAAAAAATGTTATTAGGCCACTTCCTGTGCTGTTCGAATATATTTCATTGAATTAAAAAGGAAAACATCACAACTGGCCACTAGGTGGCTCTAAGTAAAAAAGGGATTTTGTCCACTGGACCACCCCAGTTATTCAAATTCTCTACAAGGGAGCTTAGATACAGTCGGGATCTATTTAATGCATACTGCTGTATAAGCATTCCGTTTCACACTTAGGGGTGTGTTGATGAAAAATTAGCATAGAAATTTGTCTAGTGAAAATGCATTCGTTCTGTGTAATTGGGGGAAAAAAACAAATGTTATTAGGCCACTTCCTGTGCAGGTCGAATGTTTTTCATTGATTTAAAATGGAAAATATCACAATTGGCCACTATGGCTCTATATATCATACGCATTTGGCCACTAGATGGTGCTAAGTATCATTGTAACTTCCTATGATACTTAGCACCATCTGGTGGCCAAATGTGGTATTTCTCTATCTATTTATTTAATAACTCTACAAGAGCTTGGATACAGTAGGGATCTATTATAACGCATACTACTGTATATATATATATATATATATATATATATATATATATATATATATATATATATATATATATACACATATACATATATGCCCCCAGTATGTCCCCAGCATCTGACATCATTCATTGGGTTCCTGAGGAGTCTCCTGCTGGCAGGCTTGACAAGAAGGCAAGAACACCTAGAAAATGTATAGCCATGCCTCCAGGATGTCCCCCCGGCATCTGACATCATCCATTTTGTTCCTGTGGAATTTATTGCTGACAGGCTTGACAAGGAGGCAGGAATACATAAAAAAAAAGCCTAGTCATGCCCCTAGGACGTCCCCCAACATCTGATATCATCCATTGGGCTCCTGTGAAGCTTCCTGCTGGTAGGCTTGACAAGTAGGCAGGAACACCTACAAATGCGTAGCCATGCCCCCAGGACATTCCCCGGCATCATTTATTGGGTTCCAGGATGTCCCCCCGGCATCTGACACCATCCATTGGGTTCCTGTGGAATCTCTTGCTGGCAGGCTTGACAAGGAGGCAGGAATACATTAAAAAAAGCCGATATACAGGTTCACACTTAGTAAAAGTGCATTCTTTCTGTGCAAATGGGGTAAAAAAATCGAAATGTTATTAGGCCACTTTCTGTGCTGGTTGAATATTTTTCATTGATTTAAAAAGGAAAATACCACAATTGGCCACTAGATGGCTCTACGTAACATAGGCATTTGTCCACTTGACTCTCCCTAGTTATTTAACATCTCTACAAGAGAGCTTACCTACAGTAGGGATCTATTGTAATACATACCGCTGTATAAGCATACTGTTTCCCACTTGGAGGTGTATTGATGAGAAATTAGCATAGTGATTTATCTCTAGTGAAAATGCATTTGTTCTGTGAAAATGGGGGGGGGGGGGGGCGGCAAATGTTATTAGGCCACTGTGCTGGTCGAATGTTTTTCACTGATTTGATATGGAAAATATAATAATTGGCCACTAGATGGCTCTATATATCATACGAATTTGGCCACTAGATGGTGCTCAGTATCATTGTAAATTCCTATGATACTAAGCACCACCTAGTGGCCAAATGTGGTATTTTCTGCTTTGAATTAATTTTCTTTACTTCTCTTTTTCTTTATTTATTTTAGTCACTTGACGTTCACATTTATTTAAAATGTCTACAAGAGAGTTTAGATACAGAATGGATCTATTATAACGCATACTACTGTATAGATATACAATTTCACACTTAGGGAAAGTGCATTTGTTCTATGCAAATGGGGAAAATGTTATTATTCCACTTCCAGTGCTGGTCCATTTAGTCCCTGAGGAGTCTCCTGCTGTCAGGCTTAACAAAGAGGAGGTAAAACCTTGAAATCCCTAGCCATGCCCCCAGTATGTCCCCCAACATCTGACACCATTCATTGGGTTCCTGAGGAGTCTCCTGATGGCAGGCTTGACAATGGGGGCAAGAACACCTAGAAAATGTATAGCCATGCCTCCAGGACGTCCCCCGGCATCTGACATCAACCATTGGGTTCCTGTGGAATCTCCTGCTGACAGGCTTGACAAGGAGGCAGGAATACATTAAAAAAAAGCCTAGTCATGCCCCTAGGATGTCCCCCAGCATCTGACATCATCCATTGGGCTCCTGTGAAGCTTCCTGCTGGTAGGCTTCACAAGTAGACAGGAACACCTACAAATGCGTAGCCATGCCTCCAGGACGTTCCCCGGCATCTGACATCATTTATTGGGTTTCTGTGGAATCTCCTGCTGGCAGGCTTGACAAAAAGGCAGAAACACCTAGCCATGACCCATGACATGCCCCGTCATCTCACATCATCCATTGGGTTCCTTTGGAGTCTCCTGCTGGCAGGCTTGACAAGTAGACAGGAACACCTACAAATGTATAGCCATGCCTCCAGGACGTTCCCCGGCATCTGACATCATTTATTGGGTTTCTGTGGAATCTCCTGCTGGCAGGCTTGACAAAGAGGCAGGAACACCTAGAAAGGTGTAGCCATGCCCCAGGACATATCTGACATCATTCATTGGGTTCCTGTGGAGCCTCCTACTGGCAGGCTTGACAAAAAGGCAGAAACACCTAGCCATGACCCAGGACGTCCCCCGACATCTCACATCATCCATTGGGTTCCTGTGGAGTCTCCTACTGGCAGGCTTGACACAGAGGCAGAAACACCTTGAAACTTACAGGCATCCCCCAGGACGTCCCCCGGCATCTGACATCATCCATTGGGTCCTTGTAAGTTTCCTGCTGGCAGGCTTGACAAGAAGGCAAGAACACCTAGAAATGTGTAGTCGTGCGCCTAGGATGTCCCCCGGCATCTGACATCATCCATTGGGTTCATGTGGAGTCATCTGCTGACAGGCTTGACAAGAAAGCAGGAAAGCCTTGAAACGCGCAGCCAGGTCCCCAGGACATCCCCTGGCATCTGACATCATCCATTGGGTTCCTGTGGAGCCTCTTGCTGGAAGGCTTGACAAGACGACAGGAACATCTAGAAATGCGTAGCCATGCCCCCCAGGACGTCCCCCGGCATCTGACATCATCTATTGGGTTCCTGTGGAGTCTCCTGCTGGGAGGCTTGACACGAAGGCAGGAACACCTTGAAACTCGCCACCACCCCTCAGGATGTTCCCCATCATCTGACATCATCTATTAGGTTCCTGTGGAGTCTCCTGCTGGGAGGCTTGACACGAAGGCAGGAACACCTTGAAACTCGCAGCCACCCCTCAGGATGTTCCCCATCATCTGACATCATCTATTGGGTTCCTGTGTAGCCTCTTGCTGGCAGGCTTGACAGGAAAGCAGGAACACCTAGAAATGCATAGTCATGCCCCAGGATGCCCCCAGCATCTGACATAATCTATTAGGTTTCTGTGGAGTCTCCTGGTGGGGGAAATAATGTTATTAGGCCACTTCCTTTAAAAATAAATGTAATTAAAAAATGGTTTCAACTGAGTGAAAAAATCTACCCCCCCACACCAAGTGTTAAATGGTTTGTCCCAACTCAGCAAAATAAACTTTTTTCTGGACGGTTTTCTGGACTGTTCTAAGAAGTTTATTTTCTTTTTTTTTTTTATCTTTTAATCCTGACCGTGGCTGCGGCTTAGTCTTCACGCAAAGTGTACCTCCGGCCAGCCTTCCCTAAGAAGATTTTCTGAACAGAGGTCCGTGCGTTCGTTCACCTGGCACCGACCTTCGATGTGAGCCGCATTAGAAGGTCAAGCCGCGTTCAGCTCAGCCAAGGAGCGTCGGCTGACCACCTTACATTGACTGTGTTAGATAAATACGGGGAAAAAAAAGAGATTTCCAAATAATAACAGACGAGAAATAATCTGATTGGACGGAACCCTTCACCTGGAACTTTTTTACTGGGGGAGGGTCTGATCCCCTGCTGGACTCACAATATACAATGTAGATATTTGACGGAGAACATTTAGATTGCTCTGTGTATCAAAACTCCTATTTTTCCCTTTTTGATCCTTCTAGTTTAGTGCTGCTGGTCTCCTGCAGCCACTTTTCAGCCACTTCCTGACTGCATACACTCCAGTGACGGCTGCATGGCATTTCTCAGGGCGGGTTTCCTGATGGTGACAGCAGTGGACCATGCCTGTGTAGTGTGCGCTGAAACAGACACTTGTAGTCTCCATTGGAAGTCCATGTGACAGGGTGACAACGCAGGAGGATGATTGGGAGACAGGGACAGTCAATAGACAAAAGTATTGAGTGGAGTGGAGATTGGTGGACAAGGGTGCTGGCAGAGTGGCAGTCAGCGGAGAAGGGCATGGGTTAAGTGGTGGTTGGTTCTGAAGGGTGCAAGTGGAGTAGCAGTCAGTGGAGAAGGGATTGGGTGGAGTGAGAGTCAGTGGAAAAGGGTGCATATGGATGGGTGGTCAGTGAACAAGGGTGTGGGTGGAGTGGTTCTCAGTGCTGAAGAACGTAATTGAAGTGGAGGTCAGTGGAGAAGGGAGTTAGTGGAGTAGCAGTCAGAGGAGAAGGATGCGGGTATAGTGGTGGTCAGTGGGGATGGTTGTGGTTGGAGTGGTATTCAGTGAAGGACACGGGTCGGTGGGGAAGGGCACAGGTGGAGCGATGGTACATAAAGTCCTCAGGTGAAGTGGCAGTCAGTTGAGAAAGTTGTTTGTGGAGTGGTCGTAACTAGAAAAGGGCGTGGGTGGAGCAGAGCTTGGTGGAGAAGGGTGTGTGTGGAGAGGGGTTCAGTGGAGAAGGGTGTGAATGGTGTGGTGGTCAGTGAAGGGCATGGGTGAAGTGGTGGTCAATGGAGAAGGGTGTGAGTGGAGAGATGTTCAGTGGAGAAGGGTGTGAATGGAGTGGAGGTCAGTGAAGGGCATGGGTGAAGTAGTGGTCAATGAAGAAGGGTGTCAGTGGAGAGGTGTTCAGTGGAGAAGGGTGTGAATGGAGTGGTGGCCAGTGAAGGGTGTGCGTAAAGTGGTGGTCAATGGAGAAGGGTGTGAATAGAGTGGTGGTCAGTGAAGGGCGTGGGTGAAGTGGTGGTCAATGGAAAAGGGTGTGAGTGGAGAGATGTTCAGTGGAGAAGGGTGTGAATGGAGTGGAGGTCAGTGAAGGGCATGGGTGAAGTAGTGGTCAATGAAGAAGGGTGTCACTGGAGAGGTGTTCAGTGGAGAAGGGTGTGAATGGAGTGGTGGCCAGTGAAAGGCGTGGGTGAAGTGGTGGTCAATGGAGAAGGTTGTGAGTGGAGAGGTGTTCAGTGGAGAAGGGTGTGAATAGAGTGGTGGTCAGTGAAGAACGTGGGTGTAGTGGTGGTCAATGGAGAAGGGTGTGAGTGGAGAGGTGTTCAGTGGAGAAGAGTGTGAATAGAATGGTGGTCAGTGAAGGGCGTGGGTGAAGTGGTGATCAATGGAAAAGGGTGTGAGTGGAGAGATGTTCAGTAGAGAAGGGTGTGAATGGAGTGGTGGTCAGTGAAGGGTGTGGGTAAAGTGGTGGTCAATGGAGAAGGGTGTGAGTGGAGAGATGTTCAGTGGAGAAGGGTGTGAATGGAGTGGTGGTCAGTGAAGGGCATGGGTGAAGTAGTGGTCAATGAAGAAGGGTGTCAGTGGAGAGGTGTTCAGTGGAGAAGGGTGTGAATGGAGTGGTGGCCAGTGAAGGGCGTGGATGAAGTGGTGGTCAATGGAGAAGGTTGTGAGTGGAGAGGTGTTCAGTGGAGAAGGGTGTGAATAGAGTGGTGGTCAGTGAAGAACGTGGTTGAAGTGGTGGTCAATGGAGAAGGGTGTGAGTGGAGAGGTGTTCAGTGGAGAAGAGTGTGAATAGAATGGTGGTCAGTGAAGGGCATGGGTGAAGTGGTGATCAATGGAAAAGGGTGTGAGTGGAGAGATGTTCAGTGGAGAAGGGTGTGAATGGAGTGGTGGTCAGTGAAGGGTGTGGGTAAAGTGGTGGTCAATGGAGAAGGGTGTGAGTGGAGAGATGTTCAGTGGAGAAGGGTGTGAATAGAGTGGTGGTCAGTGAAGGGTGTGGGTAAAGTGGTGGTCAATGGAGAAGGGTGTGAGTGGAGAGGTGTTCAGTGTAGAAGGGTGTGAGTGGAGAGGTGCTTAGTGATTGGGAGACAGGGACAGAGTGTTGTCACCCTATAACAAGAAATGCTGCTGGAACAACCAGGTATTATTTTAACCCCTTCTCGCGGACCGTACGCAAATATGCGACCCCACTGCACTGGGCTTTTTTTTCCGTTGGGCCGCATACTGTATTTGCGTATCTCCCTTTGTGCTGGGAGCGCTCCACGCGGGGCGCTCCCAGCACAGGGATTGGGGTCTCACGAAGAACCCCAGGGCCCCCGTACAAAAGATTGGGTCCCAGGACTCTCGTTTCCGGGTCACCTGATCGGTGCGATATCCTCTGATTGGCTATCACAGTGATCGGTCACAGTGAAGCCCACCCATGTGTTTTCTCTCTGTGAATGGAGGAGATACTTAGTGTGTGTAAAAAAATAAATTAAATAAATAATAATAATAACAAAAATAAAATAAAATAATAATAACAATAATAACAAAAATAAATAAATAAGTAATAATAACAAAAATAATAATAATACCGGTAATAATAAAATAAATAAATAAATAACAAAAATAGAAAAATAAAATAATAATAATAACAAAAATAAATAAATAAATAAGTAATAATAACAAAAATAATAATAATAATAATAACAAAAATAAATAAATAAAATAATAATAACAAAAATAAATACATAAAATAAATAATAATAACAAAAATTAAAAAATTAAATAAAAATAATAATAATAATGCTAATAATAATAATAACAACAAAAATTAAATAAATAAATTAACAAAAAAAAAAAAGAAATACAAAAAAATACCTATATGAAGGTTTGATCTAGGTCAGTGCCAGGGTTAGTGTTTGCGTCAAAGGTCAGGGTCAGTATTTTTAATTTTTTTGAAGACTTTTATTTTTTTTTGTATCAGTGTCAGTGTGTTTTAGGTAGAATTTAGGTACAATTAAAAAAGCAAAATGCGCACTATTGTTTCTGGGCTGTACTACGGGTACAAACAACAACTAACATCCACATGTGTGGTATCGATGCGAACGTCGGGAGCAGGAGAATTTATTTTGGGTTGTTTAATAAGGTAAGCACATAGGTAAGTATCATCAATTAATAGGGTAAGTATATAGGTAAGTATCATCAATATAACGCTCAGACACAATGTAACACTCAGACACAATGTAACGTTTAGACACAATGTAGCACTCAGACACAATGTAGCACACAGCGGTGCAATTCAGAGCATAACAATTACATACGGCTGTAAAGATAAAGAAAACAAAGCAAACATTGTGATACGTTTTAACTCATTGCAGCCCGTCTGCACAAGGCACACCAGTGTGGGTACATTATGCGCACCTTAATGTGTAAATGAGCCCCAACTGTAGCTGGGAACATCCTTCCATATAATTCATGCCAGGAGGTCCCCTAGGACTCGCAGGAACATGGCGGATCTGCGTCCTACAAAGGGATGAAACGTGATGCAAGCTTTTCAGGTCGTGCCAGCGCTGGATGAAGCACAAACGTTTTTTTTTAGCGGCCTGCAATTCATGAGCATTAGAATGATGTCCTCATCCTAGGATGACCGCATATCATCAGACGCAGAGCACAGCAAGGCCGTGTGAGGACTGAGGCACAACACATCTCCAAGTCAGTGAAAGGCTTCAGGGGAGACAGCGGACAGAAATCTGATGCAGATGCTGAAAATTCACATCTGTGGACAATGTCTGATTCAAGAAGGTGCATCCATGAGGTCCTCACCAGTCCAGCATTCTGGGGACTGTTATGTATAGCTCAGGGTAGGTAGTGCAGAAATGTGTGGTACATGGTGTGCCGTTACATTGGTGATGGCCAGTGCAGAAGTGTAATGCAGTAGCAGTCAGAGGAGAAGTATGCAGATAGAGTGTTGATCAGTGGACAAGCACACAGGTGGAGTGGTGGTCAATGGACTAGGACACAGGTGGAGTGGTGGTCAATGGATAAAGACATGGACAAGGTGGTGGTCACTGGACAAGCACACAGGTGGAGTGGGGGTTAGTGGACAAAGACATGGAAGGGGTGGTGGTCAAAGGACAAGGACACAGGTGGAGTGGTGGTCAATGGACTAGGACACAGGTGGAGTGGTGGTCAATGGATAAAGACATGGACGAGGTGGTGGTCACTGGACAAGCACACAGGTGGAGTGGGGCTTAGTGGACAAAGACATGGAAGGGGTGGTGGTCAAAGGACAAGGACACAGGTGGAGTGGTGGTCAATGGACTAGGACACAGGTGGAGTGGGGGTCAGTGGAAAAAGACATGGATAGGGTGGTGGTCATTGGACAACAGCACGGGTGGAGAGGAGGTCAGTGCAGAAGGACACTAGTGGCAGGCAGTAGAGAAAAGCATTGCAGGGAGTGGTGATTGGTGGAAAAGGGTGCGGGTGGAGTGGCAATCAGTGGAGAAGTATGACAGTAGTGCAGCAGTTTGTGGTACATGGCATGCTGTTACATTGGTGATGGCCAGTGTAGAAGTGTAATGCAGTAGCAGTCAGAGGAGAAGAATGCAGATGGAGTGTTGATCAGTGGAGAAGAGGGTGGGTGGAGTGGTGGCCATTAGACAAGACCACGGATGGAGTTGGGTCAATGGACAAGGACATGGATAGAGTGGTGCTCATTGGACAACATCATGGGTGGAGAAGAAGTCAGTGAAAGACATTGGTGGCAGACAGTTTTATATATAATATAATAAATATATATATATTTATATATTCGCAGAAACTCTAAAGGAGATATAAATTATTTATCCCCCAAAAGCAGGTCAAGTCGGTATAAAGTAGAGTCTGTGTCTTGGATACGGACATCCGAACCATCGCAGGCCATAAACTAGTGCGGGAGTCTACCAAACGGCTGGAGGAACCATATTAATCTTATGTCTAAGGTGGAAAAGTGTGGCTGTTTGTGTCTGCCGGGTCTGCTCGACAGACACAAACAGCCACGCAGTTTATACCGACTTGACCTGCTTTTGGGGGATAAATAATTTATATCTCCTTTAGAGTTTCTGCGAATATATACTACAGTCAAATATCTATGCTATTGGCCTTTCCTCAGTGGAACTATTCCGCCCTACGTAGATCACTGGTTGCCGCTGACTTCCTGGTCTGATGCCTGTGCGTGGCCTCGAATGGACCAATCTCTTTCTCCATCATTGAGTTATTATCTCTCTCTCTGTATGAGTGGAACACTAATAGGGCGTACACACGGTCGGACTTTGTTCGGACATTCCGACAACAAAATCCTAGGATTTTTTCCGACGGATGTTGGCTCAAACTTGTCTTGCATACACACGGTCACACAAAGTTGTCGGAAAATCCAATCGTTCTGAACGCGGTGACGTAAAACACGTACGTCGGGACTATAAACGGGGCAGTGGCCAATAGCTTTCATCTCTTTATTTATTCTGAGCATGCGTGGCACTTTGTCCGTCGGATTTGTGTACACACGATCGGAATTTCCGACAACGGATTTTGTTGTCGGAAAATTTTATCTCCTGCTCTCCAACTTTGTGTGTCGGAAAATCCGATGGAAAATGTCCGATGGAGCCTACACACGGTCGGAATTTCCGACAACACGCTCCGATCGGACATTTTCCATCGGAAAATCCGACCGTGTGTACGGGGCATAAGACTTGGGATTTAAGCTACAGATCTGGAACTTGTAAGCCCTCTACCCTGAAGAAGATCTGCATTTTGTTTTCATTTTGTTTTTTTCGAAACGCGTTTGAGGTTCTGTCTGTCTGACAGTTTTGGGCTTTCTCTTCAACTGTTTCCATTTCTGCTCCCAACACATGTGTTTGTTTTTATTCCCACTCTGATGTTTTTGATTGGTGTTTATGTCCAATAAATTTGTATATTTTTTTACATAATACTGTTTGTGGTCCGTTTAAAGTCCCAATTTGAGGAATCTGTTTTTACTCTATGTACCAGGGATGTGGTCCACAATCAGTATAGTCAGATAGTTGTGGCAAATATCTTTTTTACATTAGTGGAGAAGGGTGCAGGTGGAGTGGTGGTCTGTGGAAGCCGCGGGTGGAATGGTGGTCAGTGGAGGATGCTGGTGGTCAATGATGAGGGTTGTGGATGGAGTGGTGGTCAGTTGAGAAGGGGCAAGGATGTAGTGAAGGTCAATGGAGAAGGTTGTGGATGGAGTGGTGGTCAGTAGAGAAGAGCGAGGATGGAGTGAAGGTCAACGTAGAGGGTTATGCATGGAGCCGCAATCAATGGAGAGGGTTGTGGATGGAGTGGTGGTCAGTAGAGAAGGGCGAGGATGGAGTGAAGGTCAATGGAGAGGGTTGTGGATGGAGTGGTGGTCAGTAGAGAAGGGCGAGGATGGAGTGAAGGTCAATGGAGAGGGTTGTGGATGGAGTGGTGGTCAGTAGAGAAGGGCGAGGATGGAGTGAAGGTCAATGGAGAGGGTTGTGGATGGAGTGGTGGTCAGTAGAGAAGGGCGAGGATGGAGTGAAGGTCAATGGAGAGGGTTGTGGATGGAGTGGTGGTCAGTAGAGAAGGACACATCAATGTAGTGGCAGTAATGAAGAATGAGCACTGAAATGCACATGTGAGAACGCGGAATGTTTTTATATAAAGAGTGTTACTTTGTTATTATAAAATTATTATCTGATATGTTTTGTGTCTGTTTTATTAGCATGATAGATTTTTTTATCTGTCGATGTAGTGGGTCCAGAGTGGACATTGTGATCGATGGGATGTATATGGATGACATTCCCTCCAAGCACTGGCCATACTTCCTGCATTGTCTTTCTTTCCAGCTCACATCTTGGATCAGCAATGTCTCAGCCTGGTGCGTCTTCCGAACACTGGGGGGCACCATTGAACCAAGAATGCCCAATCGCCAACCGCCAGACCCCCAAACTGCAGGAGAGTCACTTTCGCAGACACAAAGCTGCATGGAAGGTGTGATTATCCCGGGCTGTGAATGTTAACACACATGTGTGGGGGTGGGGTGAGTATAGGATGTTGTATTTATGTTCTATAATGATCCCCGGGATTACAACGCCGAATAAACGAGGAAATGCGATTGTACAAACAGGAGACTTTGTGCAAAGAAGCCGAATATTCCCAAAGTCCAAAAAAATGTGAGACGTCCGCGTTGGATTTCCAGGCTGCTCAGCACTTCATGCAACAATGTAAGTCACATCAGGAAAAGACGTGTCGATATTTCCACCCTGTGGATCCTCCAGTACAATCAGCTGCATCAGAATGTTACCATTCGATCAATTGCCATGTTATCTACTCTGTGCACTGCATATCAGAAACGATCGTTATTTTTGTTTAAATAAAATCCTTATGTTTACTTTTTCGTCCTTTGTTTCATCTCAGTGCTGCTGATCTCTGGCAGCCTCTTTGCAGCTACTTCCTGTCTCCATGTAATCCAGCTATGGCTGCCTCCAACAGTGGACCATTTTTTCTACAATGTGTGTTAAAATGGCCACTTGTGGTCTCCATTGCGAGTCCACATGACAAGGGTGACAACACAGGAGCACAACTTGGAGACAGGAACAGAGCGTGGTCACCCTAAAACGGGAAGTGCCTGAAGAAGGACCTTCATGGCGGGATCACCAGGGATTGTTAAGGGTTAATTGGTATTAGGATTAGTTGAAGAGTTAGGGCTTGTTCACACGTGTGGCTACGTACAGAGTGCAGAGTTCAGGAATGCGTTATGTACAGTGCCTTGAAAAAGTATTCATACCCCTTGAAATTTTCCACATTTTGTCATTCCACATGTTTGCTGTGTCCCTCACATGGCTTCTCACAAACTGCAAACATGAATATGCTTTGATGTAAACCATTCCATTGTAGCTCTGGCTGGATGTTTCGGGTCGTTGTCCTGCTGGAAGGTGAACCTCCGCCCCAGTCTCAAGTCTTTTGTAGACTCTAACAGGTTTTCTTCTAAGATTGTCCTGTATTTGTCTCCATCCATCTTCCCATCAACTCTGACCAGCTTCCCTGTCCCTGCTGAAGAAAACCATCCCCACCACATGATGCTGCCACCACCATGTTTCACGGTGGGGATGGTGTGTTCAGGGTGATGTGCAGTGTTGGTTTTCCCCCCACACAAACGTTGAATTTGACCAGATCACCTTCTTCCACATGTTTTCTGTGTCCTCCACATGGCTTCTCACAAACTACAAACAGGACTTCTTATGACTTTCTTTCACCAATGTCTTTCTTCTTGTCACTCTTCCATAAAGGGCAGATTTGTGGAGAACACGACTAATAGTTGTCCTGTGGACAGATTCTCCCACCTGAGCTGTGGATCTCTGCAGCTCCTCCAGAGTTACCATGGACCTCTTGGCTCTTCTCTGATGAATGCTCTCCTTGCCCGGCCGGTCAGTTTAGGTGGACGGCCATGTCTTGGTAGGTTTGCAGTTGTGCCATACTCTTTCCATTTTCCGATGGTGGATTGAACAGAGCTCCGTGAGATGTTCAAAGCTTGGGAGATTTTTTTATAACCTAACCCTGCTTTATACTTCTCCACAACTTTATCCCTGACCTGTCTGGTGTGTTCCTTGGCCTTCATGATGCTGTTTGTTCACTAAGGTTCTCCAACAAACCTCAGAGGGCTTCACAGAACAGTTGTATTTATACTGAGATTAAATGACACACAGGTGGACTCTATGTACTAATTAGGTGACTTCTGAAGGTTACACTAGATTTTAGTTTTGGGTATCAGAGTAAAGGGGGCTGAATACAACCCCCCCCCACACTTTTCACATATTTATTTGTATCATTTATCATTTTCCTTCCACTTCACAATTATGTGTCACTTTATGTTGGTCTATCACATAAAATCCCAATTAAATAAATTTTAATTTTTGGTTGTAACATGACAAAATGTGGGAAATGTCAAGGGATATGAATACTTTTTCAAGGCACTGTACAGAGTGCAGAGTTATGGAGTGCACTACGTACAGAATTAAGTGTTCAGGATTA
This sequence comes from Aquarana catesbeiana, assembly GCF_042186555.1. Classification (NCBI taxonomy): domain Eukaryota; kingdom Metazoa; phylum Chordata; class Amphibia; order Anura; family Ranidae; genus Aquarana; species Aquarana catesbeiana. The sequence continues at coordinate 319,438,037 of NC_133332.1, read as the reverse complement.
CATGGCGTACAGAGTGCAGAGTTCAGAAATGCGTTACTTACAGAGTTCAAGAGTGTGCTACGTACAGAGAGCAGAGTTCAGGAGTGTGCTATGTACAGAGTGAAGAGTTCAGGAGTGTGCTACGCACAGAGAGCAGAGTTCAGGAGTGTGCTATGTACAGAGTGCAGAGTTCAAGTGTGTGCTATGTAGAGAGTGCAGAGTTCAGGAGTGTGCTATGTACAGAGTGCAGAGTTCAAGAGTGTGCTATGTAGAGAGTGCAGAGTTCAGGAGTGTGCTATGTACAGAGTGCAGAGTTCAGGAGTGTGCTATGTAGAGAGTGCAGAGTTCAGGAGTGTGCTATGTACAGAAAGCAGAGTTCAGGAGTGTACTATGTAGAGAGTGCAGAGTTCAGGCGTACGCTATGTACAGAGTGCAGAGTTCAGAATGCAGGGTTCAGCTCTCTTTCGTTTGAACCTTGCCCCCAGGGCTTTTTTTCAGTTGGAAGGTATCGGAACTCCATTGTGTAACCTCCGGCTTTTGCCCTCCGCTCCCTCCCAGGGAGATGTGTGCAGAGGTGGGAGGGGGGCTAAGGAAAGTGGTGCAGAGATTAGAACCAAGTTGAGGGGTGGAAGCCTGCAAAAGAGAGCTAAACACTGCACCCTGTACATAGAGCACTCCTGAACTCTGCACTCTGTACATTGCGTACTCCTGAACTCTGCACTCTGTACTTTGCGTACTCCTGAACTCTGCACTCTGTACATTGCGTACTCCTGAACTCTGCACTGTGTACATTGCGCACTCCTGAACTCTGCACTCTGCGCATAGTGCACTCCTGAACTCTGCACCCTGCGCATAGTGCACTCCTGAACTATGCACTCTGTATATATCACATTCCTGAACTCTGCACTGTGTGCATTGCGCACTCCTGAACTCTGCACTCTACGCGTAGTGCACTCCTGAACTCTGCACTCTGTATATATCGCACTCCTGAACTCTGCACTCTGTATGTATCGCACTCCTGAACACAGCGCACTCCTGAACTCTGCACTCTGTACATAGCGCATTCCTGAACTCTGCATTCTGTACATAACGCACTCCTGAACTCTGCACTCTGTGCATAGCGCAGTTCTGAACTTTGCACTCTGTACATAGCGCACCCCTGAACTCTGCACTCTGTACATAACACACTCCTGAACTTTTCACTCTGTACATAACGCACTCCTAAACTCTGTACTCTGTATGTATGGCACTCCTTAACTCTGCACTCTGTACACCGTGCACCCCTAAACTTGCACTCTGTACATAATGCACTCCTGAACTCTTCACTCTGTACATAACGCACTCCGGAACTCTGTACTCTGTATGTATGGCACTCCTGAACTCTGCACTCTGAACACAGTGTACCCCTGAACTCCGCACTCTGAACACAGCGCACCCCTGAACTCTGCACTCTGAACACAGCGCACCCCTGAACTCTGCACTCTGAACACAGTGCACCCCTGAACTCTGTACTCTGTATGTATCGCACTCCTGAACTCTGTACTCTGTATGTATCGCACTCCTGAACTCTGCACTATGTACATAATGCAATCCTGAACTCTGCACTCTGTACATAACGCACTCCTGAACTCTGTACTCTGTATGTATGGCACTCCTGAACTCTGCACTCTGTACATAATGCAATCCTGAACTCTGCACTCTGTACATAACACACTCCTGAACTCTGTACTCTGTATGTATGGCACTCCTGAACTCTGCACTCTGAACACAGCGCACTCCTGAACTCTGTACTCTGTATGTATCGCACTCCTGAACTCTGCACTCGGAACATAATGCACCACTGAACTCTGCACTCTGAACATAACGCACTACTGAACTCTGCATTCTGTATGTATTGCACTCCTGAACTCTGCACTCAGAACATAACGCACTCCTGAACTCTGTACTTTGTACATAACGCACTCCTGAGCTCTGCATTCCCATTTGTGTCAATTGGGGCACCACAGCTGCTTCCAAATTGACATGCGCGCAGGTGCGCGGCACACAGACTCTTAACTCCGCCTGTGTGAATGAAACCTAACCGTTTGTATTCTCCCACTGTGGGTTTCCCAGCGCTCATATCAGAGGTAAGAAGGATATCAGCCCCGGCCTTCCACCTACTATCACCGACAGTTCATAAAAGAAGACATTTGGCTTCATTGGACTTTTTTCGGACACATTTCTCCAGTGAGTGGCGCTTCAAAGATTCCGCAAGTCTCAAATGATTGTGAAACCGACGTGACTAAGAAAAGATTGCATTACTCAGACAGAACATTCTAATTAGCGATGAATGTCAATGGATTGCAGCTGTTGTGAGACTTCCCGTCCAGTTGAGGGGCCTTCTCCTGCAGAAGTCAGATAACGCCATCTTACCGCCTCATTACTGTCACACCGTTTACCAACAAATTCACTTCACCGGGCGTTGATTCCAGGCGCTGACACCAGACATGTTCACCTGAGTGCCTTCAGCTTCTACTTAACGGGTATGTCCAGGTGTTCCTCACATTTAAAGGGCAAGTTCTCCCCAGATCTGTATAATGCTCTGTGTAATGTACTACGTGCATTTGGGTGCATTGTTGCACGTTTTCCTTTTTTCTTCTTCACATTTTTAAAACTTTATTAGGTTACGTTCACACAACGTTGAATTTTAAAGCAGCCTTTAATGCCCATTAGCGCCATGTTTTGGACACATTTCAAGGCTTGTACAGGGATTCAAATCCCATCATGCAAAGCTCCTCAAAAGCAAAAAATTTTTTTTTTTGTTTAGAGCCAAAGGTCTAACTAGCCGCTGGACGTCCCTCACTCCCTCCCACTGTCTTCTTTTTGGGCCTGTCCCATCCCACCCGGGACACCCGATCACCTATCCGGCGCTTCCACCAGCTGATCACAGAGGCAAACAAAGACTGGAACCACTCTGTCCGCCTCTGTACAGTTCAGGAGTGTGATCCAAACAGAGTGCAGAGTTCAGGAGTGCACAATGTACAGAGTGCAGAGTTCAGGAGTGCGCTATGTACAGAGTGCAGAGTTCAGGAGTGTGCTGTGTTCAGAGTGCAGAGTTCAGGAGTGTTCTATGTTCAGAGTGCAGAGTTCAGGAGTGTGCTATGTTCAGAATGCAGAGTTCAGGAGTGTGCTATGTTCAGCGTGCAGAGTTCAGGAGTGTGCTATGTACAGAGTGCAGAGTTCAGGAGTGTGCTATGTTCAGAGTGTAGAGTTCAGGAGTGTGCTATGTTCAGAGTGCAGAGTTCAGGAGTGTGCTATGTACAGAGTGCAGGAGATCAGGAGTGTGCTATGTTCAGAGTGCAGAGTTCAGGAGTGTGCTATGTACAGAGTGCAGGAGATCAGGAGTGTGCTATGTTCAGAGTGTAGAGTTCAGGAGTGTGCTATGTACAGAGTGCAGAGTTCAGGAGTGTGCTATGTTCAGAGTGTAGTGTTCAGGAGTGTGCTATGTTCAGAGTGCAGAGTTCAGGAGTGTGCTATGTACAGAGTGCAGGAGATCAGGAGTGTGCTATGTTCAGAGTGTAGAGTTCAGGAGTGTGCTATGTACAGAGTGCAGAGTTCAGGAGTGTGCTTTGTACAGAGTGCAGGAGATCAGGAGTGTGCTATGTTCAGAGTGCAGAGTTCAGGAGTGTGCTATGTTCAGAGTGCACAGTTCAGGAGTGTGCTATGTACAGAGTGCAGGAGATCAGGAGTGTGCTATGTTCAGAGTGCAGAGTTCAGGAGTGTGCTATGTTCAGAGTGCAGAGTTCAGGAGTGTGCTATGTACAGAGTGCAGGAGATCAGGAGTGTGCTATGTTCAGAGTGCAGAGTTCAGGAGTGTGCTATGTTCAGAGTGCAGAGTTCAGGAGTGTGCTATGTACAGAGTGCAGGAGATCAGGAGTGTGCTATGTTCAGAGTGCAGAGTTCAGGAGTATGCTATGTTCAGAGTGCAGAGTTCAGGAGTGTGCTATGTACAGAGTGAAGGAGATCAGGAGTGTGCTATGTTCAGAGTGCAGAGTTCAGGAGTATGCTATGTTCAGAGTGCAGAGTTGAGGAGTGTGCTATGTACAGAGTGCAGAGTTCAGGAGTGTGCTATGTTCAGAGTGCAGAGTTCAGGAGTGCGCTACGTACAGAGTGCACCACTGCCTTGCTAAATAAGCTGAGGGTAAAGGTGATGGACTGGCCAAGCATGTCTCCAGACCTAAACCCTATTGATCATCTGTGGGACATCCTCAAATGGAAGGTGGAGGAGCGCAAGGTCTCTAACATCTACCAGCTCTGTGATGTCATCATGGAGGAGGGGAAGAGGACTCCAGTGACAACCTGTGAAGTTCTGGTGACCTCCATGCTCAAGAGGGTTAAGGCCGGGCTGGAAAATAATGGTGGCCACACAAAATATTGACACTTTGGGCCCAATTTGGAGATTTTCACTTAGGGGTGTACTGACTTTTTTTGCCAGCGGTTTAGACATTAATGGCTGTGTGTTGAGTTATTTTGAGGGGACAGTAAATTTACACTGTTATACAAGCTGTACACTCACTACTTTACATTGTAGACAAGTGTCATTTCTCCAGTGTTGTCACATGAAAAGATACAAGAAAAGATTTACAAAAGTGTGAGGGGTGTACTTACTTTTGTGAGATACTGTAACTTTGTAACTAGGTAACAATTAAACTAGGTAAATATGTAACTATATAAGAATGTAACAAGGTAACTATGTAACCATGTAGCTACAGTATGTGATAATGTAACTAGGTAACAATGTAGAACTGTAACTAGGCAACTATGTAACTGGATAACTAGGTAACAATGTAACAGTGTAACTTAGTGACAATGTATTTTCTTTGCAGAGATGTACAGATTAAAGGAAAGGATCATGAGGGGGAGCAAGGATTCCAGAAGGTAGCAAGGATCATGTCAGGGAGCAAGGAACATGAAAGTTAACAAGGATCATGGCAGGGAGCAAGGAACATGAAAGTTAACAAGGATCATGCCAGGGAGCAAGGATTAAGGAAGGGAGCAAGTATCATGGAAGATAGCAAGGATCAAGAAAGGTAGCAACGATCGTGGCAGGGAGCAAGAATCATGGTGGGAAGCAAGGATCTTGGAAGGTAGCAAGGATCATGGCAGGGAGCAAGGATCGTGACGGGGAGCAAGGATTGTGGTGAGGAGCAAGAATCATAGCAGTTAGCAACAATCGTGGCAGTGAGGAAGGATCAAGCAGGGAGCAAGGATCGTGGCAGGGAGCAAGGATCAAGGAAGGGAGCAAGAATCATGCTGGGAAGCAAGGATCTTGGAAGGTAGCAAGGATCATGGTGGGGAGCAAGAATCATGGCAGGTAGCATCAATCGTGGCAGTGAGAAAGAATCATGGAAGGTAGTAAGGATCGTGGCAGGGAGCAAGAATCATGGACAGTAGCAAGGATCATGGCGGGAAGCAAGAATCTTGGACGGTAGCAAGGATTGTGGCGTGGAGCAAGGATCGTGGCGGGGAGCAAGGATCGTGACGGGGAGCAAGTATTGTGGTGAGGAGCAAGAATCATGGCAGTTAGCAATGATCGTGGCAGTGAAGAAGGATCTTGGAAAGTAGCAAGAATCATGACGGGAAGCAAGAATCTTGGATGGTAGCAAGGATTGTGGCAGGAAGTAAGGATCGTGGCAGGGATAAAGAATCATGGCGGGAAGCAAGGATCTTGGAAGTTAGCAGGGATCATGGCAAGAATCATGGCGGGAAGCAAGAATCTTGGATGGTAGCAAGGATCATGGCGGGGAGCAAGGATCGTGACGGGGAACAAGTATTGTGGTGATGAGCAAAAATCATAGCAGTTTGCAACAATCATGGCAGTGAGGAAGGATCATAGCAGGGAGCAAGGATCATGGAAGGTAGCAAAGATCATGGAAGATAGCAAGGATCGTGGCAGGGAGCAAGGATCAAGGAAGGGAGCAAGAATCATGCTGGGAAGCAAGGATCTTGGAAGGTAGCAAGAATCTTGGACAGTAGCAAGGATCGTGGCGGGGAGCAAGTATTGTGGTGAGGAGCAAGAATCATGGCAGGTTGCAACAATCGTGGCAGTGAGGAAGGATCATAGAAGGGAAAAAGAATCATGGAAGGTAGCAAGGATCGTGGCAGGGAGCAAGAATCATGGCGGGAAGCAAGAATCTTGGACGGTAGCAAGGATCGTGGCGGGGAGCAAGTATTGTGGTGAGGAGCAAGAATCATGGCAGTTAGCAACGATCGTGGCAGTGAAGAAGGATCATGTCAGGGAGCAAGGATCATGGCGGGGAGCATGGATCTTGGAAAGTAGCAAGGATTGTGGCAGGAAGTAAGGATCGTGGCAGGGATAAAGAATCATGGCGGGAAGCAAGGATCTTGGAAGTTAGCAAGGATCATGGCTGGGAGCAAGAATCATGGCGGGAAGCAAGAATCTTGGACGGTAGCAAGGATCGTGGCGGGGAGCAAGTATTGTGGTGAGGAGCAAGAATCATGGCAGTTAGCAATGATCGTGGCAGTGAGGGAGGATCATGTCAGGGAGCAAGGGTCATGGCGGGGAGCAAGGATCTTGGAAAGTAGCAAGGATCGTGGCGGGGAGCAAGGATCATGAAAGGTAGCAAGGATCGTGGCAGGAAGTAAGGATCGTGGCAGGGATAAAGAATCATGGCGGGAAGCAAGGATCTTGGAAGTTAGCAAGGATCATGGCTGGGAGCAAGAATCATGGCGGGAAGCAAGAATCTTGGACGGTAGCAAGGATCGTGGCGGGGAGCAAGTATTGTGGTGAGGAGCAAGAATCATGGCAGTTAGCAATGATCGTGGCAGTGAGGGAGGATCATGTCAGGGAGCAAGGGTCATGGCGGGGAGCAAGGATCTTGGAAAGTAGCAAGGATCGTGGCGGGGAGCAAGGATCATGAAAGGTAGCAAGGATCGTGGCAGGAAGTAAGGATCGTGGCAGGGATAAAGAATCATGGCGGGAAGCAAGGATCTTGGAAGTTAGCAAGGATCATGGCTGGGAGCAAGAATCTTGGACGGTAGCAAGGATCGTGGCGGGGAGCAAGGATCGTGGTGAGGAGCAAGAATCATGGCAGTTAGCAACGATCGTGGCAGTGAAGAAGGATCATAGCAGGGAGAAAGGATCTTGGAAAGTAGCAAGGATCGTGGCAGGAAACAAGGATTGTGGCAGGAAATAAGGATCGTGGCAGGAAACAAGGATTGTGGCAGGAAATAAGGATCGTGGCAGGAAACAAGGATTGTGGCAGGAAATAAGGATCGTGGCAGGAAACAAGGATCGTGGCCGGGAGCAAAGATTGTGGCAAGGAGCAAGGATCATGGCAGGATCACCAGGTGATTATTATAAGTGGTATAAATAATAAAAATGATTTTTGATGAGATTTTGGCGATCGGGTTTCCATCTCCTTCAACCACAGCGCCATCCCTCAGTGCAGACTATTCGTCAGGAGCCATTATTTTATATTCCTCGCACATTGGCTGCAGCGAATCCGTCCCTGGGTATTTCCTCGCTCTCTCCGTTTTACCGTCGTGCAAATGAAAATTTGTCAGTCATCGGAAAGAGCAAAGAAAGCCTCCTCGCCGCGCTCCTCGGAGTTTTAGGTTTTTTTTTTTTTCTGAAATATATCCTTCATTTTACAATAATCTCCTGTTGTCAAATTTAAGATGCATTTAATTTGCCTCTTGTCACATTTATAGGACATATACAGCCATTCCATTTCATTATCCGGTTTGATATTGTGACACTTTATTGGCAGACGCGGTTTGCGAAATCTCCGACGATCTGATACATAAACATAATTCTTCAAACTCAAGTGTGCGAAGATAAGAGGCGCTCTCCGGTTTTACTGTGTTGTTTCAGCCATGCCGTTCCCGTTGTAAATATCGTATTAAATCAAATTAAATCATCATGGTGTCTGCTGGAAATAAACAGAGAGGAGAAGAACGAATAAAACGCGTGCTAAACTAACAACATCGGGTTTACCAAACAGAAGTCTCATAAAACCACCAAAAAACAAAAACAAAAAAAAAAAAAACAGGAATATTAAAGCATATAATGTAAAGGTTTTTAATTTTTTTTTTGTGTTGTAGCCCTGATGAAGTGGCCTGACCCCTGAAACATGTTGAATTTTTTTCTTTTGATTATTTCATAAAATGCATCCTTGTTTAAAAATTCTGTGCATATTCGCTATAACCTGCGCAAATGTATGCATATGCACGGGGATATTGTACTATCTTAGGGTGGCCTTTTTAAAGTGTTTATTGTATAAAAAAAATGTAAAGGTATTTTTTTTTAATTTGTGTTGCAGCCTTGATAAAGGGGTAAAACCCCTGAAACTTGTTGAATAAAGATGCGAATGTTAAAGTGTATGTTGTATTAAAAAAGTATAGTTTTTAATTGTTTTTTTATTTGTGTTGTAGCCCTGATGAAGGGGCCAGACCCCTGAAACATGTTGAATTTTTTTCTAATGAAAATATTGTATACAACATTTTAAAGGTATTTTTTTGAAATTTGTGTTGTAGCCTTGATGAAGGGGTAAAACCCCTGAAACGCGTTGAATGAAGATGACCATATTAAAGTGTATATTGTATAAAAAAGGTATAGTTTCTTTTTTTCTAATTCATGTTGTAGCACTGATGAAGGGACCAGACCCCTGAAACATGTTAATTTTTTTATTTGATTATTTAATAATTTTTTTTTATTTGATTATTTCTTAATTATTTCATTTATTTCAAAAACGCATCCTTGTTTAATAATTCCGCGCATATTCGCTCTAACCTGGGGATATTGTACTATCTTAGGCTTTTAAAGTGTATATTGTATAAAAAAAATTTAAAGGCATTTTTTTAAAATTTGTGTTGTAGCCTTGATAAAGGGGTAAAACCCCTGAAACTTGTTGAATAAAGATGAGAATAGTAAAGTATGTGTTGTATAAAAAAGTATAGTTTTTTAATTTTTTTAATTTGTGTTGCAGCCCTGATAAAGGGGCCAGACTCCTGAAACATGTTTACATTTTTTCTAATGAAAATATCGTTTACAACATTTTTAAGGTATTATTTTGAAATTTGTGTTGTAGCCTTGATGAAGGGGTAAAACCCTTGAAACGTGTTGAATGAAGATGAAAATATTAATGTGTATATTGTATAAAAAAAAGTATAGTTTCTTTTTTTTTAAATTCATGTTGTAGCCCTGATGAAGGGGCCAGACCCCTGAAACATGTTGATTTTTTTCATTTGATTATTTCATAATTTTTTTTCTTTTGATTATTTCATAATTATTTCATTTATTTCATAAATGCATCCTTGTTTAAAAATTCTGTGCATATTCACCATAACCTGGGGATATTGTACTATCTTAGGTTTTTAAAGTGTATATTGTATAAAAAATGTAAAGGTATTTTTTTTAAATTTGTGTTGTAGCCTTGATAAAGGGGTAAAACCCCTGAAAGGTGTTGAATGAAGATGAGAGTATTAAGGTGTATATTGTATAAAAACAAGTAAAACCATCCTTGTTTATAAATTCCGTGCATATTCGCTATAGCCTGTGCAAACGTATGTACATATTGCGTGTGAATGATTAAAGATAGGAATATTAAACTGTATATTGTAAAAAAA